>NC_056750.1:19169840-19417340 GCF_019279795.1 Protopterus annectens
CTTGTGCTCTGATGTCCTCATTTCTTAATCTGTCCTAATGTGTGCATCATACCACCTGTCTCAGGCACTTCATTTCCATCACCTCTAGTGTTCTTATCTGCTCTGCCTTTACTTCCCAGGTTTGTGTGCCATGCAGTAGTACTGGTCACACCACTATTTTGTACACCTTACTTTTCAGCTTCTTTGGCATTCTTCTGTCATACACTACCCAGTTCACTCTGTGCCAGATGGGTGCACCCCCTCTGATTCTAACTTTGACCTCCTCATTCAGACTTCCCTTCTCCTCAACCACCCCTCCAGATACTTGAAGCTGTTAACCTCTTCCACTATTTTCCCTTCTATGTCAGCTTTCATCTTCTTTTGATTTCCCCATTTGCTGCCATTACAACTGTCTTGTTTGTACTCCCATTTGCCTTCAGTTTTGCATTCCATTCCCCCTATCCTTTACTGAAGTTCTTGCTCGGAGTCTGCTTGTAACACCACATCATCTGCATACAGCAACTTTGTTGATCTGTCCCCTCCAATCTGTTTGCTAATGTAGTCCACCACTAGCATGAACAGCAGTGGGGTCAGAGCTGAACCCTGATGTACACCCACTCCCACTCGGAACCCCTCTGTGAGGCCAAACATTCTTCTTACTTGAGTCAGTGGATCCTTGTACATTGCTTAAACTAATTCTACCAATGTTTTTGGGACTTCAAACTACCACAAGAATGACCAAATCTGCGTTCTTGGGACCTTGTTATATGTTTTCTTCACATCTAGGAATGCTGAGTTGGGCTCTTTCCTCATTTCTAACATTTTCTCAATTATCTGCCTCACTGCAATCATCAGGATTGTTGTGTTGCATCCTGATCTGAAGCTGAACTGCTTCTCTCCCTTCTTATTTCCTACTACTCGGTGTATTCGTTTATCACTCACCCAGTCTGGAAATGTCATGCAGTGTGACAGGAGCTTGATATCTCTGTACTGCCCACAGTTGTTGATGCCCCCTTTGTTTTTGTACATTGGCACTAGTATGATTATTCTCCAGCTGTCTAGGATATGCCTTTCTCTCCACACTGTTATGAGTACCCTCAGGGGCCATTTCTCCCCTATCTCACTGAACATCTTGATCATATCTGCTGTGACCTCCTCTGAGCCTGCTGTTTTAATTGACTTCATTTTTCTTAGTGCTGTTCTTACTTCTTCTAGGATGGGCTTTTAGCCTTTCATTGTAGGCTGTGTCTGGGATAGCACAGCTTCTGTGGGATTTTATTAATTCAGAAACTGATGAAAGTACTTATTAGATCTGCTTTTGCATTTCTGTGGGCTGGTGACCAAGTTGTTACTGGCATCCCTTACGAAGGGTATCTGACTGTCTGCTTTATCTTTCTGTCTTTGTCTTGCAAGCTGATAGAGTTTCTTTGTGCCATCTATCAAGTAACTTTCCAGAAGCTGATAGAGTGCCTCTGATGCTTTGTTCTTTGCTATTGCAACTTCTCTGTTAGCCTCCTTGTTAGCCAGCCAATATTCCTTCTTTCCCTTGGCCGTCTTTTCTATCTTTCACTTTTTCCTGCATGTCTTCTTTCTTTTGATGGCTTCCTGGACTTCTGCATTCCACCACAAGCTTTCCTCATGTACGTTATTTCCATACCTGGCTCAACCGCATATCTGTTCTGTAATCCTAACACAAGTTATTTTCAGGAGCTGTCATTCTTCTTCAACTCCAAATGTTCCCTCGTTTTCCTCAGGTGCTACAGCCCTGAGTAATTCCTTGGACTCTTGTCCCTTCTCTCCAGTCAACGTCTAGGTCTTCAGCTTAGTTTCTGTTGACCTTAGAGCCTTCTCTGACCACTGCTTGCAGCTGATTCTCAAAACCAGTGGTTTATCCCTTACCCAAAGTGAACCAACCCAATTACCTCAGATCTTGTTTGCTGGCTGTAGCATAAAGAAATAATTCTTATACAAACAGACATAAATGTAAACTTAGAAAAAGGCTAGATAAGAATATATGTGAAACTTTATCATGCTTGGAGTATACACATTTTTTCATATCCGCTCACTGTTCCAGAAAAAAACATAAGGATGGGGGTTGGTGGGTGGAGAGTTGAGGAAGAATGAAAATGGACAACACAGATGGAACTTTATGGTGAGTACATAACTTCTTTATCTAATGTTGTCAAGTTTCATTCTGTCCTCAAATGATGGGGCACAGTCCCTAGCTAAAATCCCAGGGTGGACTCAAAGAAGGATATTCCTAAGCACCATTGAGCAAAATCACGCTCTGCCTCTACATACCAAATCCAATTTGTAATGAGTGATGAAAGTATGAGGGGAAGCCCAAGTCACTGCTGCACATATTTTATCTATGGAAGCTCTTGAATGAAAAACTGAGGACGTTGCTATGGACTTGGTTGAATGACCATGAACTTACTCTGGTACAGGGATATCCAATTTGTTGTAAACAAAAGAAATGCAGGCAGTAAGCCATCTGGCTAGAGTGACTTTGGACACTGGTTTACCCAGTTTCACATCAGCAAATGAAACAAATAACTGATCTGTAGTGCTGATGTCTTTTGTTCTGTGTAGAAAGAAATGCAATTGCCTATGCACATCCAATAAATGTAATAAATATTTGTCCTTGTTTGAATAATTTGGAAAGAAAACTGCTAAATTGATTGTCTGGTTAATATTAGACTCTATTTTGGGCAAAAAAGATACATTAGTTAGTAATGTAACTCTATCTTTATGAAAAATTAGATATGGGGGCTTCACAGATAAGGCTTGAATTTCAGAAGCTTGTCTGGCTGAAGTAATGGCCACCAAAAACAAAGTTTTCCAAGAAAGACATTTAAGATCACAGTCAGGTGCATGTTCAAAGGGTGGATGGACCAAGGCTTACAGTACCAGATTTAGATCCCATAGAGCAGTAGGATCTTTAAATGGAGGTCTAAACAGAAGTGTGCCTTGTAAAAAGCTTTTTCAAAGTTTATGAGAAGCAAGTGAGGAACCATTGAATCCAGTATGGAAAATAGAAATTACTGCCAACTGAACTTTAACTGTTGAAGAACTGGCTCCTTGATTAAAAAGTAGTGTCATGAATTCAAGAATGCTATGAATCAGGGCTTGTTTGTTGATATACCAAACCACTGACATGTTGTCTGCTTGAATCGCAATCCTTCATGAAGGGAGAGCATTCTGAAAAGCCTGCAATGCTAAAAGCACTGCTCTCAACTCTAGGACATTGATATGCAAATTGGCCTCTTTGGGAGACCATGTGTCTTGGACTGTCTTTCCCAGGTAATGCCCCCCATCCCAGCTGGGAAGTATCCGTGGTCACAATGGCCTTGGGCTGAGAGGGGATGAATAAATGGCCTTGTAGAACCTCTTCTGACTGAATCCACAACATTAGATCCCTCTTGCATATATTGGTGATTCATATCAGAGCAGATAAAGGAAGATGAAGGATTGACCATTGCAGGGCTAGCATCCACTGAAGAATTCTCATATGAAATCTGGCTAAGGATAGTAATGCTATTGCTGCCATCATTGACCCCAAAGCCCGAAGGACAAGCTGGCTGTGATTCTGGTACTGTAAACTATTTTTTGTTCACTTGTGATCTTATTGTCTGAACTCTGGAGAGGGGAAGTGAGGCTACAGTTGATTTTGTATTGAGCAGTGCTACTATGAACTCTAGACTTTGACTTGGTTCTAGATGAGACTATTGCATTTTATGGTTATTCCTAGTAGGGCACATGTCTGAATCACTTTTTCTCTTGCCATAATGAGCTAATGCCTGGTTGGGGAGGTGAGGAGCCAGTCGTCTAAGTATGGAAACAATTGGAATCCCTGCAGTCTGAAGTGACCTGCTACTACTGCCATGCATTTGGTAAACACCCTGGGGTCTGTGGTGAGACCAAAGGGCAGAAATCTGAACTGATAGTGGTTGGCTCCCAGACAGAAGCATAAGAATCTTCTGAATTGCCTGTTCATCTTTATATGATAGTACACATCCTGAAGATCTACTGAGTACATCCAAATGTCCTTTCCCCAAAACAGAAGAATGCACTGAACCATGACCATCCAGACCAGACAGATTTGCTTAAGATGCTGTGATCCAGAATTGGTCTCCAGTCCCGTTTTCTTTGGCACTAAAAAGAACCTTGAGTAATTCCAGATTCTATCTGGTCTGGGGGGGGGGGGGGTCTTCTTGGATGACTCTTTTTTTCTGGCAGCTTTTGAATTTGAATTGCTGCTTGCTCCCTCTGAATGGATGAAACATTGGGAAATTTTCTTGAATTGGGAGGATAAAGAGAAAATGGTGTTATACAACTCTGAAAATTATCCTCTGCACCAAAGTATCTGTTGTTATTCCCAGCCAGACTCTCTGGTGCAGGGACAATTGACCCCCAATTGCCTCTAGAGGCTTCTGGGGAACGTTCTTCATGTGTGTCTTGGAAAGATCCTTGGGATTTTTTTACCAAATTTTACCACCACCCCGATGATTCCTTGAAAATGATCATTGGGGGTGGAAAAATGTACACCCATGGCAGAAAGGATCTTTCCATCCTTCTCACACCTGGACAATGTGTCTTTAACTTTGGAGCCAAAAAGAGACTTGCTGTTAAAAGGAGCATTGATGAACAGGCACTTAAAGGGCTCTGCAAAATCACATAAGCGCATCCAGGTGTGTCTTCTAATGGCAACACCTGAACCCGCTGCCCTTGGGGTTCCTTCTGCTACATTAGAAATGAGCCTCATGGAGGAGTTTGATATCAATTGCAGGGTAGCCAACTGAGAGGTGACAGATGCTTTTCCCTCTTCAGAAACAGATCCTGAGAGGGTGTCTGATAGCGCCTTAATCTGGTCCCTCTCTAACCTTGTGAAATGTGACAAATAGTTCAGTAACCTTAAGGTGTAGGTCGCTGAAGCATAGACATGCTTCCGAATCTATCCATCACCCAGGACTCCTTGTGGCTTTTTTCTGGGAGTTGCTTCTTAGTGGCTGCTGCTATGACCATGGCATCAACAGGCACACTCTTGAACCAAAACTATTTATCCTCTGGAGCTGTCATGATTTTATTGGGCTTCCTGGGAATTGGCTCAATGGTGTCTGGATTCTGCCATGCACGCTGCAAGATCAAGTTAATGAGCTACTCAGCATGCGGGGTCACCCAGGAGGTAGATGGCCCAGTACTGAATACCTCCAGGAGTACATATTCCTCTGATAAAGGGCTGCTGGGCTTCTAGCCACCTCTGTGTTTTAGGATTTCTAGGATGTCTCCGAATGAGACATCACCAGGAGGTGACCGTGGGGACCCTTCACCCTCTTAAAAATCTGTATCTTTGGTGACAGATTCAGGGGAATCTAAATGCTTCCTCTTGCATTTTTTCTCCTTAGGGAACTTCTTCAGTGGGTTGCTGTGGGGAGTTGTCAGAGGAAGTGGGGATACCATGACAGAAAACCTGGGGTTTTGGTAAGGATAGTTGAGACTCTAGATACAGAGATGGTACAGATGTAGCAGAGGATCAGAGGGGGTAGGTGCCATCTGAGTCAGGAATGCAGACAGGACTCTCTTCATAACTACAAAGGCGGACCACCCTGGTGAGGGATAGGACCCCAGATCTGAGACAGCAAGTCTCTGATCCATGGTCCCACCCTGCCCTAAGGACAGTCCTCCCGAGACTGAAGTTAGAGCTGAACTGACCATTGCCGAAGCTCCAAGGTGCAGAGATGGCTCTGAAAGCCTCAGAGTTAAGTAAAGCACCTTGGATCTGACAGGGTAGAATCAGCTCCGAGAGCTGTCTGGATCCAACTAAACTAAAGAGCTCAGAGCAAGCCTCAGATCCGAGGATAAAAGGATTCTCAGATCCAAAACTCATGGGCCAGGACAACACGGATCCAAGGGCTCTGAGACCTTGAAAGGAGTTCAGAGGAGGAACCAGCAATGGTGGAGTAGTGGATGTATGGATCACCCTGACCCAGTGGGGTAGGAGCTGAAAGGATAACTGACTGGCTCTGTTCTGAAAGAGTGTGTGGACATCCCTGAAGGAGATCTTAGCCTCTCTAAGAAAGGGGAAGGAACCCTGGAGGGAACTGAGTCCACTGAGGGGGAGTATCTTGTTCTTGGCCACATCAGCAGATCTTTGTGTCGGATCCGAGGAGGTATGATCTGAGGTGTCTTTAAATTTTGAGCTTTTCAGATCTGAAGACGCAGTTGGATCCAAGGATTGTTTCTTCATATTTCTGTGTTGTGAGCATGAAGTCGGATATGAAGATTTAGGCCTTTTCTTTTTTGGATCCGAGGGAACTAATGAATCCTGAAAAGATCTTTTCAAGGACTTCTCCGAAGTCTTAGAAGAGGCAGTTGAATTGCTTGAAGAATGGGAGACATTTTCCAAGGGAACTAATGAATCCTGAAAAGATCTTTTCAAGGACATCTCTGAAGTCTTAGAAGAGGCAGCTGAAATGCTTGGAGAATGGGAGACATTTTCCAAGGGAACTAATGAATCCTGAAAAGATCTTTACAAGGACTTCTCCGAAGTCTTAGAAGAGGCAGTTGAAATGCTTGAAGAGTGGGAGACATTTTCCAAGGGAACTAATGAATCCTGAAAAGATCTTTTCAAGGACATCTCTGAAGTCTTAGAAGAGGCAGCTGAAATGCTTGGAGAATGGGAGACATTTTCCAAGGGAACTAATGAATCCTGAAAAGATCTTTACAAGGACTTCTCCGAAGTCTTAGAAGAGACAGTTGAAATGCTTGGAGAGTGGGAGACATTTCCTTGATTTTTTTCTTTTGAAGCTCCAGGTAGTAATCTCTTCAGTATTTGTTCTTGCATTTAACCAGGGCTTTGAGTTGAACACATGACAAATAGAAACATTTTCTTGGAGATGAAGGGGTCCAAGACAGTACACGCAAAGTGTTACTATTTACCACATTTCTTAAAGCCTTCCAGGCTTTTCTCTTTTTCAGACATCTTAATATCCAAACTCTACCACTAACAACTAGAATAATAATAATAACAATGACAAAACACAGTCCAAAAAAAACTGTAACTGTACATTTAAATTTTTAAAGTCTAACTTGTCATCTTTAAAACTGTCAACAAACTATGTCAGAAAAAAAACTATAAAGGTATTTTTGTTAAGTGAAAAAAGTAAGAGGAAAGCTACCTACGAAATTGGTTAAGAGCTACAATGAATATAGAAGACAAAAAAGGGGAAAGGGAGAAAAATGCTATCAATAGTGTTTCACAGAGTATGCTAGTACTAGGTGACAGAAAAAAACAATTGGGCAACAAGAAAACAAGAAAAAATGAGATATTATTATCAAGAAAAATGCACTTATCTAACTTTAAGCTCAAGAATCTAACAACCATGTTTTTCACTGGATGTGGCAAATAGGATCTGAGGTAAATGGGGTTGGTGCTCTCTAGGTAAGGGAGAAGCTTGAGAGTTCTATGTTGACATGTGCTTTCTGCAATGGCCGAGTTGGGATCCAACGGTTCGGATCCAAATACATCAGTTGAGGAGGAATGAAAATGGGCAACACAGATGAAATGTTATGGTGAGTACAAAACTTCTTTTTCTTCCTCACTATCACAACCCTGCTGTGGGCATAGGCTGAGATTATGAATACTGCCCTATCGTTAGGCTGGAGTCTGATTGCCATGAGTCTGTCACTAATTCTGATGACATCCCTCATTGTCTTCTGAAGCCTCTCTCCTCACCAAAATTCCCACACCAGTTCTAGTTTGTCCTCCTCTTATGGGTAGACTCTGGACCTAAGCCAAGTGTCTTTCTTGCATTGCCCTTCCATCTTTTCTCTTGGATACATAGAATGTCCAGCCTCTTCCTTATCATCATGTCATCCACTTCTAAGCTGTATCCTGTCAGTGAAACTACACTTAGAACAGCAATTAATGCTTGGCAGGTTGATTATTTTTTTACGTCCAACTTTTGCTCAGCAGAGCTGTCCCAGGTGACCCAGTAGCCAGTAGCTTATCAACCCAGGGCTGCTGGGCTTTATAGAAAATACACACTGGCCAATAGGGGCACATAAACTCCTACCAACATTAGCAAGGATCCTTGGTGCAAGTCTGAGTAGGCTGGGTCCTAAACCCACATATCATCGGCAAATACCCATATCTATTTGGCAACATTAGTCAACATGACCGAATCACCTAGAGCTAATACACCTTTGAGTGACTAGCCTGAGACGGTGTGCAGTCTGTGATCCATGTTCTCCAATCTTGACGGTACTGTGTACCACAGTTGATGGTCACAGTGGTTGGTCTATACAACTCTTCTCCTATAGAGCACCATTTAGTGTCTTGGGTGAGTTTGAGGTGGAAACACTCAGTATTTTTTGGAAGGTGAGAAGAACCCCACAGAGACCTTAACCATTATGCCAACTATATATATATATATATATATATATATATATATATATATATATAGTCTGGGTGTGTGTGTATACCCGTGTGTGTGTGTGTGTGTGTGTGTGTGTGTATATCTATGTCTATCTCTTGATATATATATATATATATATATATATATATATATATATATATATATATATATATACGGGTCTATATTATAACATCGAATTTTATAAAGTTCGAATGTTATAATATCGAACCAGTAATGTTGAACGCTGAAAACAACGAAGGTGCAGGACACCGAATTATTTCCCAGGGAAAGAATTCAGTCGGCCATTGCTGTGGCTTCGCTATTTTCAGCGTTTGATATGTTGGAATGTTACGGGTCGGGTTCAGGTAAGTGTGCGATTGTGTGTAGGTTAGGGGTAGGGGGTGGGTTAGGTGAGTTAGGGTTAGGGAGCGGGTCAGGTAAGTGTGCGGTTGTGTGGACGTTAGGGTTAGGGTGCGGGTCAGGTAAGTGTGCGATTGTGTGTAGGTTAGGGGGTGGGTTAGGTGAGTTAGGGTTAGGGCGCGGGTCACGTAAGTGTGTGGTTGTGTGTAGGTTAGGGTTAGGGGTGGGTTAGGTGAGTTAGGGTTAGGGCGCGGGTGAGGTGAGTGTGTGATAGTGACGGACTTTAGGTTTAGGGTTGGATTAAGGTAAGTGGATAGCTAGTAGTGTATGTAAAGTTTAGTTTAAGTTTAGGTGTAGGATTTTAAGTGTATGTGTGTGGATTGCTGTTTTTTGTGTGGGTTTGTGTTGTGTGTATTTTTCTCGGAATAGCGATTTTTTTCCCTGGGAAGAAAATCACTATTCTGACTGTTCGATGTTTGCAGATTTTGGTGTTAGGGTTCGAGATTATAACATTCAATGTTTACAAACTTTGATGTTATAATATAGACCCTATATACACACACACACACACACACACACACACACACACACACACACACACACACACACACACACACACACACACACACACACACACACACACACACACACACACACACACACACACACACACACACACACACACACACATACACACACACACCACAACCAAACCCGAAAGAAAGACCCAGTTAAGCAAGAATCTTAAACCCCCTGTAGTGGAGGCTCATGGAATATATGCAAAGATCCTTAAGGGTATAACAGTGTTTCAGCTACATATATATATATATATATATATATCTATATATATATATATATATATATATATATATATATATATATATGTATATGTATACCTGCACTCAGATACATACATATGTGCTCGCACAAACACACACACACACACACACACACACACACACACAAACACACACACACACATGCACACTTACACACTCATATGTACTTCAGAAAAAGTAAGAGGTGAAACACATAGGTACTCAAACACAGTTAGTTTTGCTGTAACGGAGAATGAAATAGGTCAGAAACACACAGATTTATAGGCATTCCCAATGTCTGAGCCTTATATTCATGCATTGCCAGCAACTTCCTTCCGGCTGTACCTCCATTCTCTAAGACATCCATCCCAGTCAATCCTGGAACAAATTTGTGGATACCCATCCAGTCATCTTGCTTATGGTTAAAGGATGATAGGAAGTGACGCTGTTTAACATGCAGGGGAAGTTTAGTTCAGATATTAGGCTGGCACTGGGTTATTAACATGTCCTTCCACCATGTTTTATTTATCTGTCGGTGAAGATTTAGGTCATTAGTTGTAATAGTGGTTGAGATATTGGACATGTGGTGACAACTGGGTGACTAATGGTATGGAAAGTGAGATATGGATCTCCTCTAAAAAGTCTGTAAGACACTGAATAAAGGGATAGAACCTCTACCTTTTTGGTAGCTTTGGGACTTTAGGCTTGTGATCTTTTTGGTTAGGAACCTTTGGGGTCTTTCTGACTGTATGATATGTTTAGTGAGATACATCCGAAAGGGGTGCATTGTACTCTGTAACTGGCCTAATCAGTGCTGAGTATAAGGGAGTATTTACATCTTCAGGCCTTGATGCTGATAGCCCTTTGGCAATTAGCTGTGCTAGATAAATGAATGCCTGATAACCATTGTCATATGATAATCAAGAGATGGAGCTATTAACTCATGCTCCTAGGTCCCTGACTGTGCTTTCATTTTGCAGTGGTGTGGTATCTATACTGTATGGTAATGGGAGGGGAGGGGCTGCCTACCAAAAGTGATGATGCTACAATTTTAAGCATTTATTAAGCCCACTTTTAGTACACCAAGTGTTTACTAGGGAGAATTTATTTTGGAGGGGTCGGGGGTCAGAGAGTAACTTAACTATAACACACAGTTTGCAGTTGTCTGCAAACTTTGCTAGCCAGAGGTCTTGGTTGTATGCCTGGACAGCTGAGAATTAAATTCAGAAAAGGAGAGGTCCCAACACTAAGCCCCTGAGGGACACAGCTGATCACTTTCGCACTTCCTGATGAGGCACCTGCAACTCAACTGTGTGGGGGTCTGTCTTTCAGCCAGTTTGGTAAACATCCTGCCATATATAGGTTTAATTTTAAAGCAGTTAGCTTAGCTTTTATATGGTGCCAGCACGGAGAATGGTATTGAAGGTCATGACCAGGTCAAGATAAGTCATATAAGCTAAATGGCCACCATCTATAACATCCATAACCCTTGCAAAGAAGTTTACTGGATTCAATAGACAGGATAGTACGGTTGTATAAGTAAGCTTACCATAACAGTAGATATTTCAATAGCTCACTGGGGGAGTATCCTTAAGCTATATGGGATGTCCTACAAAGGATCAGACCCAGATGGCCAGGCTTCCAAAGCTTTAGGACTCCTTTCATGTGCTGAAGTCACTGATACGCATGAGGGGGTGAAGGAGCAAAGTACCTCAGAAGATAGAGACCCCAAAGCCCTGCAAGATAGGAACATTCCAATCACAAATCCCACACTCTGGCAAAAAAATAACAAAAATATGGTCATGTAGGGAGGGAGGGAATGGCTATTGCAGCAGCGATCTATTTGAACATCTACTCTTGTAGTAAGTTTACTTTTCAAGGTCAAGGTCAAAGAAATCTTTATTGTCCTTCAGAACTACACCACAGTGTAGCTGAACGAACTTGCAATGCTTCGTTCCCAGTTCAAAAACATACATACAGAGAAGAAGAAGAAAATAACATAATAAAAATAAAAGTAAAAATAGAATAAAATAATAACATAATGACCAGACGCTCTTTACTTATAAATAGAATTGAGTAACAACATGTGCATGACATTACTATAACAGAAGAACTAAGCAGCATATGGACTGGTCCGCATGAATACTGCACAGTGTGATTTATATTGCACGTCACAGAGTCACATGGTAAGGTAAGGTATGAACTAACGTTAAATATGCACATCAGTTAGTTACTGCACATCAAAAGCCTTAATACTTATAGCACAACAAAGCCTGGATATGTAAGGATCTGTACAGTCAGATAAATAGCATAACTATGTGGTAGGAGGGGAAGAATGCATCGACAGTCTCCTAGCTCATTTTTCACAAGAGTTCAGTAACCTGATGGAGACAGGAAAGAAACTGTTGTTAAGTCTAGAAGTCCTACAGTGCATACTTCTGTATCTCCTACCTGAGGAGAGGCAGGAGAACAAACTCTTTGCAGGATGCGAAGAATCATTGGATATCTTCCTGGCTCTACTGATGCTGTGTGATTCATGTAGGTCTTTCAGAGGTGCAAGAGAGGAACCAATGATTTTCTCTGCTGCCCTTACAACTCACCTAATAGCCTTACAATCGGAGGTGTTGCAGCCTCCATATCAGACAGTGATGTTATTGGTAAGGACACTTTCATTGGTACCCCTGAAAAAAGGTTTGGAGGATGGACTTCGATAGTTTTGCCTTTTTTAGTTTCCTTAGGAAGTGCAAGCATTGCTGAGCTTTTCTGACCATGTAAGATACATGGGCTGACAAGGACAGGTCCTCATTGATATGTACTCTCAGAAACTTTGTACTTTTGACCCTATCCACTGTCATCCCTTTCATCTCCAGAGGTGGTGTTGTTCTTCAGTCCTTCTGAAATCCACAATCAGTTCCATAGTCTTGCTGACATTCAGTGCTAAGTTGTTGTTGTCACACCTGCCCAAAAGATGCTCGATCTCATTCCTGTAGCCCGTCTCCTCTCCATCTCTGACCAGACCTATGACCATGGTGTCATCCGCGAATTTGATGATTTTATTGGACTCATGTCTGGTCACGCAATCATGTGTCAGCAAGGTGAATAGGAGAGGAGGTAAGATGCACCCCCACAGTACTCCTGTATTCAGGGTTATGCTTTTGGAACTCTTATTGCCCCCACAAACCCTTTAAGGCCTTTCCATGAGGAAGCTTAGAATCCAATTATGTAAATGGGAGTTGATGCCCAACTGTAGTAGTAACGTTGTACTTATACAGCTATACTACATTCATCATGAGATCACTACTACAGTAGGCTTAAGCTATATGGGATGAATACAAGAATTTATTGAGTAAGGAAGGAGGAAGCTGGATCAGAGTGCAGGATCCCATGGCAAATAGTCTTAGCAAAGCCTGCTCTAGACTTAGGGAAGGAATCCACATTGTAGTGCTTCATAAAGATGTTTACGGATGGCCAGGTTGCTGTCTCTAGAATACTTCTAGGCTCCACCCCTTCCAAAAAAGCCACAGAAATAGCCAAAGGATCTAGTAGGTTGGGATCTGACTTTGCCTTGAAGTGACTTGTTATAGTGAGAAAAACAAAAAGTAAACGCGGGAGAATTATTTATAGTTAGAAATTGCCTGTTTAGACACTGGTTGTTCCTTTTTACCTTCATAACAGACAAACAATATATCAGACATCTTGAAGGATTTTGTTCCATCCATATAGTATTTTATTTTATTTATTTATTTATTTATTTATCCTTTGTTGACCTTTGTGCCAGTAGACTAGTGGCCTCTTTTCAGGGGAGACCCGAGGCGAGGTGGTATTTATACTACTAGGGGAGAGTTGACAAGGGCATCAGGGAACTTCCTTAATCTTCCTTGATAGGTGCCGTGGGATCTTTAACGTTTCACCTGAGCTACCACCAACTCAGACAGATGGGGCCTCAGTTTAATGTCTCATCACATTTGTAGCAAGAGGTTTGGTACAGTTTATAAGAAGACATTTATTTATTTTTTTAAAGTAAAACATGAGCGCCATAATATTCTTTGCAGGCAGGGTATAAACTGTAGCAACTGTTTTTTACACTCGCAGCAAGCAATTCACTACAGCTGATGAGATGAAGAAATTATTTATTTATTTATTTTTTTTAAGTGGAAGAACTGGGGGGGGGGGGGGCACTGGTTCATACTACCAGCAGAGGGCGCTGGTTGAGCTAGCTACGCTTCTGAAAAATAAGGCATGGTTGACTCACCATAACACATTATAACTCTGATACTGTTCTTGTTGAAGTCAGAGTAATAAGTAACATTGTTTTCCAGGATAATAACCTCAAATCAGCCTCATGAGCTGGTTCAAAAGGAGGCAGCATACGTTTTTCTAATTCAAAATTAAAATCAAAAGCAGGCTTCACCTGTCTACCTAGGTGGACAGATACATAAAACCCCTTTAAAAAACTGTTTTACCAGAGGTAAAGCAGAAAGTGAGGGATTCCAGGGCTAACAAGCAGAACTGACCTTATATAAATCTTGATAGAAGAATAAGAAAAGACAGAAGTTAATAACTCGCATAAACATACCTCTCAACTGTACGCATTTTTGCAGAATGTCCAGATTTTTGCCTCATATTTTTGGTCTGTTCCTCATAAAATGTGTGGTTTTCTGACAAGTCATTGAAGATTGAAGTCAATAAATAATACTAAATAATGACAGACATTTAAGTTTCAGACTTTATACCCTTCAGAAGAAATACATAATAATGCAAAGCCTGGTATTGTAGCAACTTTCTAAGTTTATAGGAGCAATATTTAAATTCTGTCCCTATTTTTGGAGTTTTGTCCCCCCAGTCTTCCTGGCTTTATCCAGATTTCTTGCACTGAGAGGTTGAGAGGGATGCACGCAAATACCGACAAATCACAAGAGACTGAGCCTTAAAACATCTTGGTTCTTGGAATGACAGCAACTAGAAAATGTTTTCCACTTACCTATATATGACTTTCGAATAGAAGGTTTCTTTGCTTCCTTTAATACCTGCTGCATGCCCTCAGAAGAAAGGCGCCTAAATGTTATTAAAATTGTGTCAGTCCAGCAGTCAGCTGAAGATGGTAAACACTGGCATGTTTAAACTCTCCTTGTTGTGTGTAAGTCCGTTCTGTGAGGAGACTTGTGGTACTTCCCTTGGCCAATTTCAAATGAAAGGATAACTACTATTCCTTGAGCTAAAAGGGGGGGGGGGGCACTGCAATTATTTTTGGAGAGTCATTCTAAATCTTGAAAAGAACCCTGGTTAGTAAGGACAGAAAAGCATACGTGAAAATTCCTGTCCATGGGATTGAGAAAGCATCTGTCTTCCAGGCTTCCTAGCATGGGGTCCTGGAGCACGATTCCTTTAACTGTTTTGACTGGAAGCAAATGGATCTACTTGAGGAGTTCTCCATAGATGAATCAATTTGAAAGACCCATCGGTCCAACTTCCATTTGTGTGGATCTGTCCTGGTCCAGCTCAGCTTGTCTGCTTCAAAGTTATGGTGTAATGACACACATGTAGCCTGCAGGGACAAACTAAACTGAATTGCTAGATCTAAGCTTACCCCAGCTAGTCTGCAATGGGAATAACACTTGGCTCTCACCTTATTTATTTACCACATCACCGGGGTATTGTCTGCAGTTGCTAGCAGAGGGTCTGGAATTCATAGATGGTTCAGAGATTTGACAACATTTATAAGTGCCATAATTTCCTTGACATTTGTGTGTTTTCAGCTTGTCTTACTTGTTCCATGCACGCTGCACCTTCACCCACTTGGAAACAACTCCCCAAACAAAGTCTGAGGCATCTGTTTTCCTGACAGAGTGGGGGATGGCATGGAGAAGGAAGTCCAGGGTTGAAAGACAAATGATTTATCCACCAAGTCAGCTCTCTTTCTACAACCCCTAGCACTGGAATTTGAAATGATAGTGGGTGCTGGTACTCCAGACTGACTTGACAAACCACTGAATCTTTCTCATGTGAAGATTAGCCAAGGGAATCATGGGAATAGTTCAGGCCTGAGGCCATCAAACCAATAATTTTGTGATATTCTTTAGAAGATGATTGAGTCCAGTCTGAAAATATCTGAAACATTTCTATGTAATTCTTCACTATGTCTTGAGGAAGAAATGCTTTTTTGTAAGTGTTGTAGCTAGAAGACACCTTATAAGCACTTTACTGTGAGAAAGAATGACAGCAGATTTATCTCTGTTCACCTGAAATCCCAGGGTGATAAATAGGTTTAATACCCAAAACAATTGTCTACAAGCTATGAAGTATTCTCCAAAAATCAGTCATATAAATAAGGAAAAATGTGAATTCTGCAATGAGCTATACCAGAATTCAGACTCTTTGTAAACACCATGTGAACTGTTGATAATGCAAAGGGCAATACAGGAAATTGAAAATGTAATTTGAACACCTAATAGGAAAACACAGATTTAAAATGGTTTAGTGTTCATCTATGAGCCTATAAGATATAGAGAAATACAAAAATCACCTTTAGTTTTTGCTGATTGGAATGTGATGGGAAGCATCTTTTAAATCCAAAGTTACCAGAAAACTGGAAATGGGAACGAGGGTTAACAAGGACTGTAAAGCAAGCACTTTGAACTTTGGAACTATGATGTGAAGGAAAGGTCTAGGAAAGGTCTCCAGGAATTTTCTTGGCACCAGAAAGATTCTTGAATAAAATCATTTCTCTGCTTTGTTTTGGTGAACAGGTTTTATCACACCCTGAGACAGCATCTGAATTAGAACATCAGGGAGCAGGATACTTAATTGGGTGGACGTGGAGGTAGCCCTTAAAAACTGAGGAAGGGAATCCCACTACCAGCTGTAACAAATTTAAAATTATTCTCATAACCCAACTGTTTGATGTTACCTGGTGCTACAAAAGATAATGAAGACCTAAACTTTGGGATAGATTCATGGAGTAACCAGGGCAGGGATAGGGAAAATCTAAAAGGGTCATAAAGTCTGACTGATTTTTTAAGCTGTCCCTCTTCTAGAATGATTGTCCTTTCTTCTTCAATGCTCCATGGCATTGAATTTTGAAGTGTTGAAATTGCTGGCCTGAACCTTGTGAAATATGCTTGTTCTGCTTTTTGAAAGAAAAGCCTGAAATGGGAGAAAAGTTTCTGTTATTTTTTTTTGGAAAGGAAGGTTGAAAAATATGGGTAACCCCCCTATATTAACTTTCCCCTTTCACAAGGACCTCTGCAGAGGAAAGACCAAATAATACCTCTTTATCTAGAAAAACATTTAAAATTTCTGATTTTACATCCCATGGAAAATTCTGAGACTGCAAGCAGGTAAATCTTCTCAAAACAGCACCAGTGGCAGCAGCAGCAGGCCTGGACACAACATCAGCAGTGTCATAAGCACATTTGAAAGAACGTTTAATTAACTGAGACTTAGCAGCTACTAGAGAACACATACACATTTTAGTATTAGGGAGAACAGTAATTAAATTCCTTAAATTCTCATAGGAATCCAGCAAAAACTTAGACGTGCACCTGACAATTCACAATTCTGAATGCTAGAGTGCAAGAAGAATAAACATTTTACTAAACTTTTCCAAAACATTTCCCAGATTGTGAGAAGGGGTAAGGTTGGCAGCTAAAACGTTATCGGTAAAAGCTGACTTTGATAAGGAAATAACTGCAGGATCTGCTGTGGGATTAGAAAAAAAAGAAATTTATGATACCAGGACAGTTTATAAAGCTGATCAGACTTTTTAGAAACAGATCGCTGACTATCAAGAAAAGTGCAGGCTATGTACACCTGGCAAAATGGTGGGGTGCAGTTTGAGGGAAATCCACCTGTAATAAATCATATCTGTATTGAGATTCAGACATGCATTTTTGTTTCCACTGAAAAAAAGTCCTTCATATGGGCAATAGCATCAGGAACTGACCTTTCTTCAGGAGAAGAATCTGAGGAAAAACTCTGTTGAGGACCAGAATCTCTATCCTGTAAAGTGTGAATATTAGATATGGGGTCCCAGTCCAAATCCAGTCCTTCCAACTAGGAATCAGAATCTGACAGGGAAGAAATAACCTTTTTCTTCTCTATGGAAGATAGTCGTCACTCAGTGACTGAAATGCTTTCAACAATCGTTCTGCTAAACCCAACCAGTTATCTGTTCCAAGTAAGGAAAAATGCCTGGACATATGCTTTGTTTTTTAGGAAGCCCACTAACAAAAGAGCAGGTATATGGAGGATCCCTGCATTGTCCTGTTAATTCCCAGAAGCCTACAAGGGTTGTTCTTCCTTTCCTAGCAAAGGCAAAGGCATCTTGAGGGGCAACATCAGACGGATCAGGACAAAAAGATGAGTAGCCTGAGGAGCAACTGATAGCCACAGCAGAGTCACCAATCAGTTGCTGCCACAGCAGAGTCACAAATCAGTGGCTGTGATAACACAGATGCTGCTTGGAAGACTGAAGCTTCTTGGCCGAGTTTCTTCTTTTTGTGGCTTGAGGAAGAATGAATAGACTTGAGATATGGATCTATGCCCTTTCTGCAAACAGAATCTCTCAGGTAGATTGCAGAGCTAAAAGGAGTGAATAAAACCTTCTTGGCAGAAAGAATTTCAGGAAGACAAAAGAACAAAGAAAAAGGGGGATATGTAGTGCTAAGGGGCTGTCGGCGAGGGAGGAGGATTACACTGGCATGTATTTTTATTCCACCAAAAACTTCTATAATGGAGCTTAAGAAAATTCTGGGAGAAATAATCAGCTTTCAGCAGGGAATATTACTTATAGGCGGGGACTGCATTTGACTTGCAATAATGAGGATGCATCTGGGGGGCCTAGAAGGGAAAAATATGGACAGACCTAGAGGAGTTGTGATTGTGACCTCTCTTTCTACCACCTCTGGATAATATGCATGTGCTTAGAAAGATTGCTGTTAAGCAACTGTTTTTTGATAACAACTCTAGAGCACAAAAACTTTTAGCACAATGGCAACAGAAAGTAGAAAGGGTTGTTGCCAAGAATTTCAGGAAGACAAAAGAACAAAGAAAAAGGGGGATATGTAGTGCTAAGGGGCTGTCGGCGAGGGAGGAGGATTACACTGGCATGTATTTTTATTCCACCAAAAACTTCTATAATGGAGCTTAAGAAAATTCTGGGAGAAATAATCAGCTTTCAGCAGGGAATATTACTTATAGGCGGGGATTGCATTTGACTTGCAATAATGAGGATGCATCTGGGGGGCCTAGAAGGGAAAAATATAACAAAAGTGTGTAGATATTTAAAAACAAAATAGGAAAATATTTGGTATGGAAGATGAAAATGCAGTAGCAGGAGTTCAGATAAAATTTAAATATTATTCCCCAAGTTAAAAAGACAGAAGTTATATTTCACAGGAACATGTGCATTTAATTGAAAGCTTTGATATGCATCCGATAACTGTTTCAGATCACATGTCAATAATAACTAAAATAAAAACACAGGGTAATGAAATAAAAATGAGACATTGGTGCTTCTGCACCTATTTATTAAAAGGAGAGGAATTTAAGAAATGCATAGTAGAAATTATACAGGATTTATTAGAGAAGATAGACATTTCTTCTGAAAATATAGCTAGGGAGTGGGATAAAATTAAACTGGAGTTCAAAAGTAGGGTAGAAATAAAAGAAAAAGTGATGTGGTTAAGAAGTAAGAGGAATTATTTATTGGAACTGACAAAGGTTAAATATTGCAGAATAGGCGAAATCTTACAGAACAAGAAGAGGTGCAACTGCAGAGTGCTAAAGAGAAAATAAGAAAATATCTGGATAATATGCATGTGCTTAGAAAGATTGCTGTTAAGCAACTGTTTTTTGATAACAACTCTAGAGCACAAAAACTTTTAGCACAATGGCAACAGAAAGTAGAAAGGGTTGTTGCCAAGCTTAGATAATCTATAACAAGGAAAATAACCAGAGATCCTGTAGAGGTACTAGAAATATTCTGGAAATGTTGTAAAAATATGTATAAACCAGAGAAATGTGGAAATCAAGAAAAGGTACAAATGGAAATATTTATGGAAGAATTAAATATGCCAAGGCTAGAGGTAGATGAGGCTCAATTACTAACAGGATAGGAGGAGATGAGATAAAAATTGTGATGTATAACCAATCTATAGGAAAGTCCCCGGGAATAGATGGCATTCCTGTAGAAGTTCGGAAACTAGGAGGGAAAAAACTGGTAAAGATCTAGAAGGTTTTGTTTAACAGTATTTTAAGAGGAGGAGACGTACCAATATCCTGGAAGGAAGTGGTGGCTGTAATGGTTGCCTATTAGAAAATCGAAGTTACGGAACTTCAAATACCATATGGTCGACACCATATGATCAAAGTTCAGTAACTTCAAAATTAAAAAAAAAAAGAAAAAAAAAAAGACAACATACCCTGATGGGATACAGCAGGGGGCAAGCCCCCCTGCACCCCCACACTCCCTGCTACTTAAATTGACCAATTCCGAGACCGCACTTTAACGAACTACAGTGTGGAAAGGTAAGATTTCCCTTTCCTACACTGTAGCGTGATCTCCCTTTACTTTTTCTTTTTTTTTTTTATATTAAGTTTGATGAATTCGAATTTTCAGTTGTTCGATCATTAAAGGAAAATTCGATATTCCAAAGGAACCCGGCTGTAACACCTAAAGACAGTAAACACCCATCAGATCCAGCTTCATACAGGCCTATTTCAATTCTAAACCATGATTATAAAGTGTTAATGTCTATAATGGCTAAAAGAATGGCAAAGGTGATGCCATAATTGATAGATATGGATCAATGTGGTTTTGTGGAGGGGAGGCAAACATTTGACAACATTAATAGAACATTGATGATCCAAAAGGAAGCAGAATGTAAGAAAATGCCATTGTCGTTGGTGGGTCTTGATGCAGAGAAAATATTCAACAGAGTAAGCTGGGATTTTATGAGTAGAAGCATTTGGATTTCCTTATAAAGTTATAAGGTTGATTAGGAGGCTGCATCAGGGATCAAAAAGGATTAAAATGTGAGGGGGTTTCTCTCTGATACATTTTGTCTGAGCAGAGGAACCAGGCAGGGGTGTCCTCTTTCCCTTTGTTGTTTGCATTATAGTTAGAACCATTGGCAAAAAAAATAAGGGACTCAGAAATTCAAGGATGTAATTGGTATGGTAGTTAAGAAAAATCTTATTTATAGATGATATTATTTTATACCTGAGAAAACCAGAAAGGGACAGCTCAGTGTTGTGGAACATTCTGAGACAGTTTCAAGTCTTTTCATGATACAAAATTAATGAAGATAAAACAAAGGCTATAGCTATAAACTATGTACCCACACATGAACTGGTTCAGCAATACCCATATTTATGGGGACATGATAAAATTAAGTACTTAGGAGAATCAATTAAAAAGGATTCTGTTATGGCAGTTAAGGGTATGTGGAAAGAGACTAAACAAAAGATAAACCAAAAACTGAGAAATTAGAAGCTCTGTTTTATGGATATGGACAGCAAAATACAAGCAGTGAAAATGTTTTTAGTCCCTTTAGTTTTATACACAGGTTAGGCATATTTTTATCAACCAGAGAGGAAGTTATTGATGGTAATTAATAAAGAGCTGAAGGATTTTATTTGGGGAGGGGGGAGGAGGGCAACGGTCAAGTGGGGTAAGCTGATCCTCTCAATAGAAGAAGGTGATTTGGGATTACCTGATTTGAAGTGGTATTTCAGAGCTACCCAGTTAAGGCTCCTATACATAGCACAAGCAGAAAGCTATAATTCAAAGCAGAAAGAAATGATGAAGGGGGGGTCAAGACATAAGGAGAGACTAGGATTTTGGATGTAGATCGCTAAGGAGAATAGCAGTAACCATACAGAATATTATATTCATAATGTAGCAGAAAGTATTCTAAGAACTAAGTCAAATGGTGATGGATTCTGCCAATAAGGATGACTGCAATTACGATACAGAATAGGCAAGAGGGATCTGGAATGTACTGGAGAAAACTGGCAAAGAAACCAAGGTATTGGGAGCAAATAATTAGAGAAAGAATGGTAACAGAATGGGGAAGAGGCCAAAAGTTCATTTGGACTGCAGGCTAGAAACTATATTCCCTATCAAGGGCTGATATCAGAGTATAGACAAAGAGAAAGAAAGATGGGAATGCTAAGTGAAAGGCCAGCACTGGTAGACTTTTTAATAGAATCTAGAATAGAATCTGCTGTTAAAAAGGGATAATTAGTAGGGGCATATCAAATATTGCATGATAACTATAAGAATCAATCAGAGGGGGTTAGAAAGGTTTAGGATGAGAAACTGAATAAGTAATTCACAAAGAATTCAATGCATGGCTCCCAAATGTGAAACAAAGTCTAGAAGATTTAGAAATTTTGGTTGGAAATGTTTGCATAGGTATTTTTATACCCCAAGCAGACTCGAAATAATTTTTCCTCAGGTAGATTACAAATGTTGGAGGTGTGATGGGAAACAAAGAGATAATTGGGAACACATTTTTGGGAGTGTAATAATTTAATAGACTTTAAAAATTCCCTGTAAACTACTCTATCAGAAGTACAGGGTGTGCAAACTGGTGTGACTAAGGAAATTTTTTTTTTGAGCTGTGATACAGAATTGGAATTGTCTAGACACAGGCCTTGTTGAGTCTAATTATGGTGGCTGTTAAAAAAAAAAGGACAAGTACTAGAAAGTAGAACTTAAATTCTAAGCCAACTGTACTAGAATTTGTGAATAAAATAACATAGATAAAACAACTGGAACTGGGATCTTTAGAAAAGGGTAGGAGCAAATTACATACAAAAAAGTGGAAACAATACATTCCCTCCAATACATTTCTGTGTTAGAGGGAAGCCTTCTAGCTTATCAGTGGGAGTGGTAAGCACTAGGTAGCCTATTTACCACAAGAGGAGTGGTTTCTGGCCCAGAAATTGTAGCTTATTGGATGTTTGGGCAGTTTTTTCCATATCTTTCAACTTTCTGGTTTAAAAGCCCACATCTGCACTTGTTTCCCACCTTTTCTGTAACTAGTCTAGTCCCGATACAAATTTGCTCTATCTAGGATTGTTTGTAAGCTTCTGAGCCCCCCAAGCCTTTCTGTGTTTGAGGGAAGTCTTCCAGCTTGTCAGTGGGAGTGGTAAGCACTAGGTAGCCTATTTACCACAAGAGGAGTGGTTTCTGGCCCAGAATGGAGAATAGTTGCATTACTGCTGAATCTTACACCAATGCACTGTATGAATACGTACATAAATGCATGGATCTCACCATACCCAATAGAACCAAGATGTTCTCCTCAAAAAAAAGGAAGCCAATCTGGTGGTCCCCTGCCATAAACAAACTCTACAACAGGAGGAAATTGATGCGGAATAAGGTAAAGTCCCAAGACTGGAAAAACTCCCTTATCAGCCTCAACAAAAAGTTGAGATCAAATCCTCTAAAGCTAGCTATGAAAACAGAATTGCAGCAGACAGTAAAGACAACTACAAGGGCTTCTATAATTATATAAAGAATCTCCATGGCAATACCCAGATTTGCTCTGAGCTACTGCACAATAGTACTGCCTATACAGATCCAGCAGATATTGCCAATACACTGGCCGACAGATACAGTGCTAATTTTACCTCCCCCAAGGACCAATCACAATACTAGTAGATTGCCAGGCACCCAGTATTACTGCTGCAAAGGTTAAAACAGCACTATCCAAGGCCAAGAATACAGCTTTGATGGGACCCGACAATATCCCTGGCTGTGTTCTACATGAACTACAGAGTGAACTGGGACCTCACCTGTGTGCCCTGTTCAATCAGAGCCTCACCTCAGGCTTTGTCCCTACCAAATGGCGCACTGCTACAGTCATTCCTCTCCACAAAGGAGGAGCGACAACAGACCCTGGGAACTATCACCCCATTAGCTTGATGACTTTGATATGCAAAGCTATGGAACGCATCATCATGGACCTAATAAAGAAGGCTATAGGGAATCTCCAAACTCTGGATCCTACACAGTTTGGTTTTGTGAAGGGGAGATCATGCCTGCTCAACTTGGTCGACTTCTTTGAGTCAGTCACCAGAGCTGTGGATGAAGGCAAGGTGGTTCATACAGCCTACCTTGATCTGGCCAAGGCCTTTGATACCATTCCCCACTCAGGAATCATAGAAAAACTCACTAAGCTAGGCATCAACCCCTATATCACTAGATGAGTTGCAAACTGGCTCACAGATAGAATCCACAGTGTGAAAGTAGCTGACTCCAAGTCAGACTGCAGACCAGTCATGAGTAGAGTCCCACAGGGTTCTTTAGTATCTACGTCTCTGAAGTCCAGGCCAACATGAAGGGACTCTGACTGACAAAATTCACAGACGATTGCAAGTTGGGAGCTATTATTAACTCCCCAAGTGATGTTGACATCCTCCAGAAAGGCTTCACTGAGACCAATGACTGTCAAAACCATTGCCTTAAGCTCAGTGCCAAAAAATGTGTCGTCATCCCCCTTGGAAAAAACCCGGTTCTCTTGAATTACCACATCGATGGTAGTCCACTGAACACAGAAGGCATTATAAGAGATCTGGGAACACAGATTGACAGCAACCTCTCTTTTGACCACCATATTGCCACTGTGGTCCTTGTATGTGGCACATCTCATTACTAAGGGTTTTGCATCCAGGAAGAAAGAGGTCATTGTCTCCCTCTACTCTTCCCTCATTAGACCAATCATCGAGTACAATGCCTCATTTGGCATGTACCTCACTAGACACCTGCAACAACTGGAGACGCCACAAAACTACCTTACAAAGAGGATCCTAGGCCTTAAAGACTTGTCCTATATGGACAGACTCAAAAAACTCCAACTATTCTCTGTCTCATATCGCCTACTTCGAGGTGATCTTTGCTTGACTTACAAAGCCATGTCTGACCCAGCTCTGTTAGAAATGCTACATCTAAAGAAATCCCAATCCCTCCGCACCACATGCTCCAGAGACCTCAACCTCATTACCACAATCAACAGAATATGCTGGAGGGACAGGTTCATAAACCAGAGAATGCCCATGCTCTGGAATAGACTTCCCATACATGTCAAGCAGAGCACCTCATTGGCCCTCTTCAAGAAAAATCTTGATGAGTGGATAGGAAATAGAATATTCACCCCAGGATCACTCCAGTGGCTCTACTCGACAGAGGCATTAAGAACTAAGGTTGGGTGGCACGATGCCAGGGTAATCCTATGGGCTAGGATTATAAAGGCTCCAGGGCCATTAGCCTAGTACACACCTATAAACCCATGAACCTATAAAAATAATGTTTTGGAGGAGTAATGAGGTTTAAGGGAAGGCAGGACTTGAATGAACTTTGTAATGATTGAATGACAATAATTGGACAGATTATAAGTGATGCACAATGTTTACAGCTGAAAATATGTCATTATGGTTTGTTTTCATTTATAAAATGTTTGATTGCGTATGTCATAAGTGATCATTTCAATTTAATGAAGATATTTTTTGTTTAAAAAAAAATCCTTGAAAAAGGAAGTTTCTGAGGTAAATTATTTTAGATTCAAACATCAAACACACTAGGCCTAGCCCCTGACATGACAACTTTGTGTAAGTATTACACTTTTCATAAGAAAATTCACTGCCTCTGGCCACTCTGGTGACATACAGGGTTAAAGCTCTGACTATCACCCAGTTGACCTGGGTTTGATTAATGGTTCAGGCAACTGACAGAGTGGCAGGGTGGAATGGGTGTGCCTTTTCCAGGTGGGAGGGCTTTTTTTCAATTACTTCCCTTAGGGTAGATGTGGTTCACTGAGGAGCGTTGCCCTCAAACAAGACTGAGAATCATGGGAGGAGGGGCAGGGGATGGGTAGGGCATATAACAGTGCCCTCTGCAGGATGGAAGCAGAAACAGCTGAGTACCCAGGATACCCATAGGATCAACAATCACTCCCAGCAATATTGGAGTAAGTGTGGTGGGATCAGAGACAAACTGGCTGACCTGGCATGGATATGGGGCCCCAACTGGGGGCCTGGCCAATGTAATGATGTCCCAAGTGGGACCAAAAAAAATTCCCTGACTCTCATAAAAAGTTAACGAATCCTCACTGGGATTCTGGTCTAGCTTACAGCTGAGAAAGGAATCTGATAAGCAGTTAGCAGAATGACCAATGGTCAATCAGAAGTTCCAACAAAAATAGAAACTTTTTGAGGAGCTATTTTTCAAAACCACACTGGTCAAACAAAGTTCCTAAGTGAAATATTGCAATATT
Organism: Protopterus annectens; assembly: GCF_019279795.1. NCBI lineage: Eukaryota > Metazoa > Chordata > Ceratodontiformes > Protopteridae > Protopterus > Protopterus annectens. Next base: position 19,195,698 of record NC_056750.1, read on the forward strand.
TTGACAGGAAAACTAATTTTGCAAGGATTTTCATTAGAGAACAATTTCAACACTGAGAGAAACTAAAGGGCACCACTCAATGAAAGGACAGAAGTATCCTGAAATAAAGCATACAAAATAAAATAACACTTTTTTTTTAAAGTGGAAGGTAACCTCCACCTGGGAATGTATCTGCTCAGCTAAGGAGAAGCTCTGGCTGGCTGTAAATGTTTTGAAACCTGCAGAGAAGTGCACTCTGTGGTGGCAAGAAAGTTCTAAGGTATTTTGCTCTCTAGCCACTGGTTTTATTCACAGCCTCACATTTACCAGTTGCCAGTGCATGTGAATGGAGCCATAAAGCTTTAAAAGCCTGGCTGTCTGGGTCTGATCCTTGACAGGGCATCCCATATAGCGTAAGGCTACTGTAGCAGTGATTATATGATGAACAGCTACTCTTCACAGAGCCAAACTGTTGGAAGTCAAGTCTAATGAGATTCTACATGTCATAGACTATGGGGCCAATTATGATATATTCCATGGCTTTGCAGATGAGGCTTGTAAGGCTGTATGGTCAGTAATTACCCAGGTCAGTTGTAAATTCTTCTTTGCATGACACAAATAAAGATAACATTGTCACCTCACAGAAAGAGATTCTCTGGTTTGATTCTCAGCTGGGGTGCCATCTGTGAAGAGTCTGTATATCCTCCCTGCATTTGCATATGTTTCCTCTGGGTGCTCCGGTTTCCTCCCACATTCCAAAGACATGCAGTAGATGGATATGCAGTAGGTGGACTGGACACTCTAAATTGACCATAGTTGTAAGTATGCATGCGAATGTGTGGAAGAACAAACATGGTAGGGCTAACCACCCGGTGGTGTGAACCTTGCCTCTAAATGATTGGCACTGCTGAAGTGACACTATGACCCCATTTGCAAAAATGGGAAAAGAGGTTGTGGCTGGATAGATGGACGGTCTGTGATGCTGGTGACCATGGTTCATACTTGGGCCTAGAACGAAAGATGACTAACTCAAAAAAAACTCCAGCTTTAACCTTGTCACCACAATAAACAGGACATGCTGGAGGGATAGATTCCTGTCCCAGAGACGTCCCATACTCTGGAACAGGCTACCTATCTATGTCAAGCAAAGTTCTTCATTAGCACTCTTTAAGAAAAATGATGAGTGGATGGGAAATAGGAAATACACCCCAGGGATCATTTCTGTGTCTCTGCTCGACAGTGGCACAGAAAAATAACTTTCTTGGGCGGCGTAAGCCAGGGAACCTTGTTGGCTAGGCTTACATAGGCCCTTGGGCCGATAGCCTAGTACCTACCTATGAACCTATGAACTATGACAGTGTCATGTCTGGTAGGATGATTTGCATTTTTCACATCTTGAAAATTACTTTGCGTGGCTTTGCACTATGGTGGTGACAAGCAGGTATTCTGCTACTGATAACAATACAGCACTTGTACATCTGTCAAATGCTACCATATGCAACTTCCTGGGGGGGGGCACCAAGTGAGTGGGGCAGAGAACAAGCTAATAGTTGCCAGCCATGACATATTGCTATGTTGCAGTATAGACTAGCAATGCATACTGGCAAGTCCCCCACCCAGCCTATGTTACTGTGGTGGGTGGGCTGAGGGACATTTGAATGGGCATTCTGTAGCATGGAATGACACATCACATGACTGCTGAGTGGGCATACTGAAGCATGGAATGGCATATCACATGACTGGAGATGATGATCCTTCACAAGGACTCTTGGCTACCAGGACTGGTAGATAAAGGTTTGCATGTAAATGACTTATGAATAGTACTTTTCTACTACAATTATATATTTATTCATTTATTTATTGATTTTTTTTTATTTCTGCAAACTAAACCAGCAAATATAGTTGGAAGCTTAGTTAATCTGAAACTTTTATAGGCCACATAGGCTGTACCAATGCTTGGTGGTACATTGTAAAATATCATCATAAGACCATCTGAGGCAAAGCATGACACCAAAGGGAACCTTTGTTCATGAGCCATGTCCCAGGATCTTGCAAAACATAATTTAATACTCCTGTTGTATACATTACAGTTATCAGATTTGATAGACATTCATGAAGATAAAATGTGTTTGCATAAGCTAGGTATCATGTGGCCATTGTTTTAGAAACCTGTCAGGATTCCTGTTCAAAGCTGTTATGCGCTGGTCTGTTGTGCAATGTGTAAACACTACTTACAGAAGGTAAGGTGTGCCTTTGCTTTTCAGACAAAATATCACACATCAGCATGATGCAACAAAATGATGATATTCAGTAAGATCCTGCCATATCACACAGGTGTAGTCATAGTGGCAACTACTGACAGATAAAGTGGAAATTATTATAAAAGGATTCTGTTGTGTATCTTTTAAATAGATCCCACTGGTTTGTTCTTGGGTTCATTATAACACATTCAGTCTGGGAACTTTATAGGAAACCATTTGATGAGGATTTCCTATGTAGTTGTCTTCAGTTTTGCATTCGCAGGTTGTATTCATTCTCCTGTAATTTTGTTAAAATGATTTGCTAATGATTGTACCTAGCTCACTTTTTTTTTTACTGGTTACTGATTACCTACTTGCAGACATGCGGGGCCTGATGAAGATAAAACAAACATGCTAATGCTCACATTTTAACATATTTTAGTATTCGTGTGATACCGCAGCTGCTTTCTTATTACGTTGGTTGCATGCATACGTTTTGTCTGAACTAATTCATAGCTCCTTTCTTTAAATTTCAGTATGCTTGTTTTACTTCTCAACTTTTAGAGGAACATTGTAGAAGTATTAATGCTCTGGAGCATGTACCAGGAAGGGAAAGCACTATGTTAGTCTAATATCTTGGATGAATTATGGCACACCCTGTTTACAGCATACCCGCAGTGAAGAAGAGTGTGCCTGGATTCTTGGAACCGGTGTTGACCCTATAATTTCCTAAACTAGCACTTAGGTATAATGATAGTTTTCTGTTTATATACAAGGACTTTGCGCATGCAGTATGAAATAGCATCACCATCATCATCATCAGTCCCTTTTTCCCCATTTTTCTGCATGGGGTCGGGGTGTTGTGTCAACCATCGCCACCTCTCTCTATTCAAAGCCATTCTCCTTCCTTCGTCCCCCGTCACGCTTGACTGCCGCAGGTCTTTTCTCATGCAGTCCATCCATAGCTTTGCTGGATATCTGTGTTTCCTCTTGTTTTCTTCGTGTCACCCCCAAATCTTCACCGAATTGTCTTCTGCTTCTCTGTGCATGTGGTCCAACCACCTTAATCTGCTCTCCTTTATTTCTGCGCAACTGGATCTACTTTGGCTTCTGCACTGCTGTCATCATTTCTTCATCTGTCCCACAGTGCGCATCCTACCAACTGTCTCGGGCACTTCATCTCCATCACCTCTAGCTCCCTCAACTGCTCTGTGTTTGCTGCCCGAGTATCTGTACCATACAGTAGTACTGGTCACACCACTGTTTTATACACCTGAGTTTTCAACTTCTTTGGCATTCTTCTGCCGCATGTCACTCATGGCACTCTGTGATAGTTGGCTTTAGCCCCTCTGATTCTAGCTTTGACATCCTCAAACTTCCCTTTTCCTTAACCACCCCTTCCAGATATTTGAAGCTGTTAACCTGCTCCACAATTTTCCCTTCTTTCACAGTTTTCAGCTTCTGATTTTCCCATTTTTTCCATGCAACTGTCTTATTTGTGCATAGTCTCTTATCACATGCCTTCAGTTTTGCATTCTAGTCCCCTATCCTTTGCTGAAGTTCTTGCTCAGAGTCTGTCTGTAATGCCACATCATCTACATACAGCACCTTTGTCAATCTGTCCCCTTCAACCTGTTTGCTAATCTAGTCCATCACCAGTATGAACAGCAGTGGGCTCAGAGCTGAACCCCGATGCACACTCACTCCCACTAGGAATCCCTCTGTGAGACCAAACACTGCTTGTACGTAAGTCACTGAGTCCTTGTATATAGCCTGTACTAATTCTACCAATGTTTCCAGGACTTTGAACCACTGCAGGACTGCCAAGTCTAGGAATGCCCAGCTGGACTATTTCCTCATACCTAGCTTCTTCTCAACTATCTGTCTCACAGCAAACATTGGGTAGGTTATTTTGCATCCTGACCTGAATTTGAGCTGCTCATCTCCCATCTTAATTTCTACTACTCTGTTTATTCATTTATTAATAGCTCTCTCAAGAACTTTTGTGCAATATGACAAGAATTTGATATTATATATCTTCCACAGTTGCGAATGTCCCCTTTGTTCATAAACCACATCACTACAATGCTAATTCTCTAGTCATCTAGGATATGTCTTTCTTTCCATACTGGTAGGAATGTCCTCAGAAGCCATTTCTCCACTAACTCACTCAACATTTTGATCCCATTTAATATAAATGTCATCATTCTCTATAATACTTTGTAGTTCATGTTTCCAGTACTTCTTAGCTGCTTTTTTATAGTCTTGTTTGCACAATCCCCAGTGCAACAGTCTTGCCACATTATTGTACCTTTCAGTGTGCAGGTCCTCTGCAACAAGATTTGAAATTGTTTCCAGTTCTGTATTATAGAACCTCCATTTGTCCATTTCTCTCACTTTTTCTATAGACTTTGTAAACCAACATCTTCATAGTCCACTATCTTGAGGCCCCCTTATTAAATTTTCATCTTTTTCTTTAAATTTAACCCTCTTTAACTATTCATGCATCAAATCTTGATCAACTTGTGGCTGTTCTAGGGGTGATCTCTTGTTATTCTGGATCTGCACTTAAACAAGGTCCAGTGTTCACCATCATAGCCCAAAAACACAATTAAATAAAAACAAAAGCATACCGTTAGCTAAACTAACTTAAGAAAATAATGGAGGGGGTATTACTGCTTTTGTTTTACCATTTCTTGGGAGTTGCCACCACAGTGATTACCCTTCTGTATATATTTTTATGGTTCAACAAGCATGTAATAAAATGAAAACTTAAACATGATTGGGGAGGCAGATTGCTGTTTGCATATTTGTGTCTTTCACTTCTTGGAGTAGCCTCCAGAGTCATTACTCTTGTGAATATTTTGGAGGCTGTGTTACCTGGAAAATAGTATAGATGTTTCTGGAACACTGTAATACTGATATGTGAATCTCCTCAACTGGAGTAATACAGCTGCCAAAACTCCAGTTGAGGCACTGTGTAATGTTTGCATCTCTTTTTAAATTTGACTGTGCAATAGTGCACAATAGTTTGACAGAAGGGTTCCTTAAATGACTAGCTCCAGCAGGTTAATTGTGAGACAAGTACTACATTTGCTACCAAATAAAATACTCAACTGTTTTATTCGATCCAAAGAATCACCCTATGTCTGAAAGCTTGTAGAAGGGGTTAGTGGTGGGGGGGAGTGCAAAAAGTGGTTGGCGGGGAGGGGGTGTTCAGAAGGTAGGTCTAGAAAGGGAAAGGCTCTATCATCACAGTCCAAATTTGGAAGAAACTAATGAGTGAGAGCAGAAGCATCAGATGATTGAAAAGATCTGGAATATTCCTTAACAATGAATAGGTGGCACAAATGTCTTACATTTGTCCAAGAAGACCTTGTAAATTAGTGTGCCAAAGCGTTTGTGATCTGAAAGGGGAACAGGAAGCCAATCTACCTCATTTTTTCCATGACAGCGATGTAGCTTTTTGTCACCAATAATGAAATGACAGATATAGGTCGGCACAGCTTGAATTTTTTTTAAATATTTTCTGGTAGCTGTTGAGCTAGTGATTGGAAAGGCGTACTCAAGAACATTGACAAGGGCACCCCTTTTCCAGAAGTTACTTTGCCCCACTTAGTTAATAGTTTAGTGATTGCATGTCATCTGTAACATAAAAATGTAATTTTGTTATTCAGGTTGTGACTGTGAATAGGGAAATTAAGTATGGGGGCCAGCCTGATACTCAGATATTTAACAAAATCAATTAGTTTAAATGTGCCGCCACTGGGGCCTGTGAGGCTCCAGCCAGATTTGCATGAACGTAGGCATTTGTGAGTACTGTGACCATAGCATTAGGTTTATTGAGGTTCATCACTAGGCCTTTTTGTTCATATGCTTGGCAAACATCAGCCATAATATTATTGAAGGAGTTGCAAATGGTGTTAGGAGAGTTACCAGTTTCCCAGATGATTCTGATGTGTGAGCAAAGCAAAATATTATTTGATATCTGTGCAATAATGAGTGAACTGGTATAGACAATACATAGCAGTACCCCAAAGACAGACCTAAGTGCAACTCTAGATAAAATGAGCTGGAGGGGGGACTGGGCAAGAAAGAACACAGTAAAACAAACAAACTGTTGTTTCATTATTTGTAAAACAATTGTAGTACAGTGAGGTTTAGGCCACACACAGAGAAGCTTCATTTGTAAAACAAGTGTAGTACGGTGAGGTTTAGGTCACACACAGAGAAGCTTCATTTGTAAAACAAGTGTAGTACAGTGAGGTTTAGGTCACACAGAGAAGCTTCATTTGTAAAACAAGTGTGATACAGTGAGGTGTAGGTCACACACAGAAGCTTCATTTGTAAAACAAGTGTAGTACAGTGAGGTTTATATCACACAGAGAAGCTTCATTTGTAAAACAAGTGTAGTACAGTGAGGTTTAGGTCACACACAGAAGCTTCATAAGTAAAGCAAGTGTAGTATAGTGGGGTTTAAGGTCACACACAGAAGCTTCATTTGTAAAACAAGTGTAGTACAGTGAGGTTTAGGTCACACAGAGAAGCTTCAGTTGTAAAACAAGTGTAGTGCAGTGAGGTTTAGGTTACACAGAGAAGCTTCATTTGTAAAACAAGTGTAGTACAGTGAGGATTAGGTCACACAGAGAAGCTTCAGTTGTAAAACAAGTGTAGTACAGTGAGGTTTAGGTCACACACAGAAGCTTCATTGGTAAAACAAGTGTAGTACAGTGAGGTTTAGGTCACACACAGAAGCTTCATTTGTAAAACAAGTGTAGTACAGTGAGGTTTAGGTCACACACAGAAGCTTCATAAGTAAAGCAAGTGTAGTATAGTGGGGTTTAAGGTCACACACAGAAGCTTCATTTGTAAAACAAGTGTAGTACAGTGAGGTTTAGGTCACACAGAGAAGCTTCAGTTGTAAAACAAGTGTAGTACAGTGAGGTTTAGGTCACACACAGAAGCTTCATTTGTAAAACAAGTGTAGTACAGTGAGGTTTAGGTCACACAGAGAAGCTTCATTTGTAAAACAAGTGTAGTGCGGTGAGGTTTAGGTTACACAGAGAAGCTTAATTTGTAAAACAAGTGTACAGTGAGGTTTAGGTCACACATAGAAGCTTCATTTGTAAAACAAGTGTAGTACAGTGAAGTTTAGGTCACACAGAGAAGCTTCATTTGTAAAACAAGTGTAGTACAGTGAGGTTTAGGTCAGACACAGAAGCTTCATTTGTAAAACAAGTGTAGTACAGTGAGGTTTAGGTCACACAGAGAAGCTTCATTTGTAAAACAAGTGTAGTACAGTGAGGTTTAGGTCACACAGAGAAGCTTCATTTGTAAAACAAGTGTAGTACAGTGAGGTTTAGGTCACACAGAGAAGCTTCATTTGTAAAACAAGTGTAGTACAGTGAGGTTTAGGTCACACAGAGAAGCTTCATTTGTAAAACAAGTGTAGTACAGTGAGGTGTAGGTCACACACACAAGCTTCGTTTGTAAAATAAGTGTAGTACGGTGAGGTTTAGGTCTCACACACACAAGCTTCATTTGTAAAACAAGTGTGGTACAGTGAGGTGTAGGTCACACACAGAAGCTTCATTTGTAAAACAAGTGTAGTACAGTGAGGTTTAGGTCACACAGAGAAGCTTCATTTGTAAAACAAGTGTACAGTGAGGTTTAGGTCACACAGAGAAGCTTCATTTGTAAAACAAGTGTGGTACAGTGAGGTGTAGGTCACACACAGAAGCTTCATTTGTAAAACAAGTGTAGTACTGTGAGGTTTAGGTCACACAGAGAAGCTTCATTTGTAAAACAAGTGTAGTACAGTGAGGTTTAGGTCACAAACAGAAGCTTCATTTGTAAAACAAATGTAGTACAGTGAGGTTTAGGTCACACAGAAGCTTAATTTGTAAAACAAGTGTAGTACAGTGAGGTTTACATCACACACAGGAGCTTCATTTGTAATACAAGTGTAGTACAGTGAGGTGTGGGTCACACACACAAGCTTCATTTGTAAAACAAGTGTAGTACAGTGAAGTTTACATCACACACAGGAGCTTCATTTGTAAAACAAGTGTAGTACGGTGAGGTTTAGGTCACACACAAAAGCTTAATTTGTAAAGCAAGTGTACAGTGATGTTTAGGTCACAGTCTTCATTTGTAAAACAAGTGTAGTACAGTGAGGTTTAGGTCACACACACAAGCTTCGTTTGTAAAATAAGTGTAGTACGGTGAGGTTTAGGTCACACACACACAAGCTTCATTTGTAAAACAAGTGCAGTACAGTGAGGTTTAGGTCACACAGAGAAGCTTCATTTGTAAAACAAGTGTAGTACAGTGAGGTTTAGGTCACACACAGAAGCTTCATTTGTAAAACAAGTGTAGTACAGAGAGTTTTAAGTCACGCAGAGAAGCTTCATTGGTAAAACAAGTGTAGTACAGTGAGGTTTAGGTCACACAAAGAAGCTTCATTTGTAAAACAAGCATTGTACAGTGAGGTTTAGGTCACAAACAGAAGCTTCATTTGTAAAACAAGTGTAGTACAGTGAGGTGTAGGTCACACACAGAAGCTTAATTTGTAAAACAAGTGTAGTGCGGTGAGGTTTAGGTTACACAGAGAAGCTTAATTTGTAAAACAAGTGTACAGTGAGGTTTAGGTCACACACAGAAGCTTAATTTGTAAAACAAGTGTAGTGCAGTGAGGTTTAGGTTACACAGAGAAGCTTCATTTATAAAACAAGTGTAGTACAGTGAGGATTAGGTCACACAGAGAAGCTTCATTGGTGTGTAGTTCATGGTCAGCAAGGTCAAAGGTCAAAGACTTTGGTGTGGTTAATGGAAGCAGCTGCAGTAATTTTGTCTTCATCCTTTGATTGGTAAATTAAATTTGTTAGTGTGAACAGAGCATTATCAGTGCCCTGACCTTTTCTAAAGCCATAATGATGACTGTTTAGTAGATTATATATTTTGAGGTGTACTTATAGTTGTGAATCTGATGCTTTTGCCAAGATTTTGGCAAGGGAAGAGAGAGAGAGAGAGAGAGATGTAATAGATCTGAGTGATTCTGTAGAATAGCTTGATGACCCAGAACATTTTCCAGTGCTCTGTAAATGTACTAGTGGTGTGAGACCCGTTAATAATGTGCTGAAGTGGTAAGATGATGAATATATCATTGGCCCTGGCAAGATGGCGACGTCTCGAATGGCAGTGGCCTCTCCATGTCCTGTTTTGCACTTTTACTTTTTGTTTTCTTTTGGTTCTGTTGATCGGTTGGTCCATTTTTGTGTGGTCAAGTGTGCTGGTGTCTGCAGCCGTGGAGTCCGTGATGTTCCCTGTTGGTGGATTGCTCAATGTAAGTTTTTGCTCCTTGGAATGGAATGCATGGAATTTGGGGCTTCATTGGTGAGTAAGGGGTGAATGCGGAAGCAGAGGCTGTAACCTTGTCTGCTGGTGTGAGTTGGCGATTGTTCCCGTTGAATTTGAGTGAACCGGAATGGATTTGGGACACTGCTGATGTTTTTTGGAGTTCGAAATTTTGATGGTAACATTGTGGATGGCAAAGATTGAGGAAGGAAGGAAGGATTGTTTGACCAGCTATGGCCATTCGGGTCTGTAATGGACAGTGGTTGTGCATTTTGTGGTGTTGCTGGATTCGGACTGGGACTTGGATGCTGCTGGTTCTAGAGTGGGAGATGCGGCGGTTGAAGCTACTGTGCCTTCGGTGTTTTTCAAAAGGTCCGGACTGGGATTTTGGCTGCTGCTGGTGCTTTAGGAAATGATTTGGCGGTTGAAGCTACTGTGCCTTTGGTGTTTTTCAAAAGGTCCGGACTGGGATTTTGGCTGCTGCTGGTGCTTTAGGAAATGATTTGGCAGTTGAATGCTACTGGGCCTTCAGTTGGCTTTTTACTGTTGTTTATGTGTTTTTTGTGTTTCTTTGTTTATGTTTTTGGAGGAACAAAATTTCATTCATCTGTACACTTGTGTATAAGTTGAATGTCAATAAAGTTATTTCTTATTCTTAATTCTATTTTCTTATTCTTATTATTCTTATCTTTGGATAAAGACCTTCTGATTCAATCCTTACAGAGTAAGGATCTTCCTCAGCCATTCAGTAATGCTAGTTAAGGTGCCTGGCTTAAAATCATGGTCAGTTAGAAAGTCAAATATAGATTTGATATTATGACTGGCCTGGATAGGGTTGGAGGCTGGACCAGGAGGAGAAAAGAGATAAAACGTGATCTGTAATGCTGTCAGCATTAAGTTTAAATCCAAAGTTGGATAACTTTACTATCTGTCACTGGAGATGTGTTGGAGCAAACAGATAGAAAGATCATTAATTATTTTCCAGAAAGCCCTAGGATTTCAGAATAGCACTTCAGGTAGGAAACTTTTGTTGTATTTGCCTTCTGCACATTTCCTTCCACAGGAGAATCGGCCATAATCCTCAGGTAGTTTCAAATGTTTGTAGTTGTTCCAAGCTGCTTTCTGACCACTGAACAATGTCAATTCTTTGGAAAGTCAGGTGGCTGAGTTACATTTAATTATCCATTCTTTAGTAAGGCAGTATTTCTTCTGCAGAGGAAGAAGGATGCCCAGGAAGTACTGTACTTTGGCCTGTTTCCTTAATCATGTCCAGTCTATATTCATACTGTTTACATTTTTTTTTTCAAAAAATTAATGAATAAGACTACATTTTGCACAAAGAATAGTAGCTATATTTTCAGTGTTGTTTCATGTTAGTGCCTATCAGCATCCTATCTTTGCAAATTAACATTTTCCACAGTAGCCTTAAAAGTGTCATGGGAGCTAAAAAATCAAAACCCCTCAAAGTAATTTATCATTTCAGATATGGCTGTTCCTTTATTAATGTAAAAGGAGTCGCTGTCAAACTTGTTAGCGTTCTGAGAACCTTAGGTTATTGCAGATATTAACACGATCATGGTAACATTCTGAGAACCATAGGTTATTGCAGATATTAACACGATCATGGCAGCATTCTGAGAACCTTAGGTTATTGCAGATATTAACACGATCATAGTAGCATTCTGAGAACCTGAGGTTATTGCAGATATTAACACGATTGTGGTAGCATTCTGAGAACCTTAGGTTATTGCAGATATTAACACGATCATAGGTTCATAGGTTCATACTAGGCTATCTGCCCTAGGGCATTTATAAGCCTAGCCAGAGTGTGTTTGGCTTTCGCCACCCATTTTAAATGAATTTTGCTATGCCCTTTTTCGAGGTTAGTATACTGTGCCTCTGTCTAACAGTGACACAGAAGTGATACCCGGGGTAAACCTACGATCTCCCATCCACTCATCAAGATTCCTCTTGAAGAGAGTCAATGAGGGACTCTGCCTAACCTGGACTGGGATTTTATTCCAGAGTGAATGGAGCCTCTGGGTTATGAATCTGTCCCTCCAGCATGTCCTATTTATTTCAGTGCTGAGGTTCAAGTCTCTCGAGCGTGTAGCTCGATGGGATTTGGATTTTCTGAGGTGCAGCATGTCCATTAATTCCGGGTTGGACATGGCTTTATACGTCAGGCACAGATCGTCTCTGAGCAGGCAGTATGCCACTCAGTAGAGCTGGAGTTTCTTTAACCGGACAGCATATGACATCTGTTTGAGCCCTTTGATCCTCTTGGTGAGGTACTTTTGGGGTCTTTCCAGTTGCTGCAGGTGTCTGGTAAGGTACATCCCAAAAGGGGCATTGTACTCAATTATAGGCCTGATGAGGGATGAGTAAAGAGGCACGATGACCTCCCCTGATCTAGATGTGAATCCCTTCATGATTAGGTGGGCTATATAAAATGTTTTTTCTAACCACTTTGGCCACGTGGTTTTCAAATGAGAGATTGCTATCAACTTGGGTCCCCAGGTCCCTAATTACTTCTTCCATACTTAATGGATTACCACCTATGTGGTAATGTGTGGGCACTTTGTTTTTGCCAAAGGGGATGACTATACACTTTTTGGCATTTAGCTTGAGGCCATGGCTCTGGCACCAGTTGTCTGTTTCTATGAGGCCCTTTTGTAGGATGCTTGTGTTGGCTGGAGAGTTGATTATGGCGCCTAGTTTGCAGTCATCTGCGAACTTGGTCAGCCACAGTCCTTCCATGTTGGCCTGTACCTCCGTGAAATATATACCGAACAAGAGAGGTCCCAGGACTGAGCCTTGTGGGATGCCACTTGTAACTGGTTTGGAGTCTGACATGGCTCCAGCAATTCTAACCATGTGGGTTCTGCCTTGAGCCAGTTTGCAATCCATCTAGTGACATAGGGGTTTATATTTAAGCTGGTGAGCTTATCTATAATGCCCGAGTGGGGTATTGTATCGAAGGTTTTGTGAGGTCCAGGTAGGCTGTGTGGACCACCTTCCCCTTGTCAATGGCCTTGGTGACTGTTTCAAAGAAATCGACCAGGTTTAAGAGGCAGGATCTGCCCTTAACAAAGCCAAACTGGGTAGGATCCTGTGTCTGTAGGTCCCCAATATCTTTATTTATGAGGTTCATGATGATCCTTTCCATAGCTTTGCAGACCAAGATAGTCAGGCTTATGGGGCGATAATTTCCAGGATCCGTTGAGGCACCACCTTTGTGGAGAGGGACCACTGTTGCTGTACGCCACTCTTTGGGTACATATCCTGTAGTAAGACTGAGATTGAACAGTACTTTTATGTTTGGGTTTAGCTCTTCTTGGAGTTCATGTAGGATGCAGGCCAGGACACTGTCTGGTCCCATTGATGCTGTGTTTTTTGCTTTGGAGAGGGCGGCTCTTACCTGAGCATCTGAGATGTCAGGGGGGCAGCCCTCTGCTGGGATAGATATTTGCCCTTTTGGTTGGGAGGGAGGGGAGAAGTTTGCACTGAACCTGTCAGCTAGGATGTTGGCAATGTCTGTGGGTTTGGTGTATTTTTTGTCATTTTGGACTAATTCTGAGCATATCTGGGAATTCTCACCCAGGTTCCTAACATAACTAAAGAAAGCCTTGTGATTATCCTTATTGTCCTGTGCAATTTTTCTCTCGAAGCTGGCTTTAGAAGATTTTATGAGTGCCCATAGTTTTTTGCTAATACTGATCAGAGATGGCTTCCCTTTTTGGGATTTTGCTCTGTCATGTAGTAGCTTCCTCTTCTATTGTATAGTTTGTTTATGGCTGGTGTCCACCAGACAGGATGCCTGCCTTTGGAGGATTGGGTCTTGGTTTTATTTGGGATTGCATGATTCATGCATTCCTGAAGGTGTTCATAGAATTGGTTTATAAAGGATTCTGCGATCTGGGCCGTATTTTCCACAGGCCCGGGGGCTTTGAAGGATTCCACCTCGGTTTTGAGGAGTGTGAAATTTGCTTTAGAGAAGTTTTTCACTGTGGTTTTTGGGGCAGGGGGTGGGGTCGGGATGTGAATATCCAGTGAGATTAGTTTATGGTCTGATCTTACCAGTGAGGGATACACTTCTGGTCTGTGGCATAGAGCCCCCATGTTGGTGATGATCAGGTCCAGTATGTTTTCCCCTCTTGTGGGAGTGGTAACAATTGTTCCATAGCATTTGAGTTTATAAATTCTAGGAACCTTTGGGCTAGGGTGTTGGAGCTAGAATAATGCTCCCAGTCTATGTTTGGGTAGTTGAAGTCACCCAATATAATGGTGTTTGGAGAGACCTTCATATTTTGCAGTGTTCTCAGGAAGGCCGAGTGGGGTTCCTGGGTTTGGGAGGGTGGTCTGTAGCAGGCTATAAACTGGAAGGCAGTTTTACTGACTGTTAGTTGCACATGGATAGTCTCTGATGCTTCGTGCTGTCCCACAAGAGGGGAAAACATACTGGACCTGATCATCACCAACATGGGGGCTCTATGCCCCAGACCAGAAGTGTATCCCTCACTGGTAAGATCAGACCATAAACTAATCTCACTGGATATTCACATCCCGACCCCACCCCCTGCCCAGAAAACCACAGTGAAAAACTTCTCTAAAGCAAATTTCACACTCCTCAAAACCGAGGTGGAATCCTTCAAAACCTGGAGGTGTGGGTATCTTTGACGAATATTGATACTCCCCCTCCTTTTGTGGTTCGGTCCAAGTTTTGGGGCTGAAAAGCATGGTATGAGGTATAACCTGGTAGTGCTGGGGTGCTCTCGGGAGCCTTGAACCAGGTTTCTGTTACTGCACAGATATCGATGTTCTCCATGCTAAGGAAAGTTTATGGTAGCATTCTGAGAACCTTAGGTTATTGCAGATATTAACACGATCATGGTAGCATTCTGAGAACCTTAGGTTATTGCAGATATTAACATGATCATGGTAGCATTCTGAGAACCATAGGTCATTGCAGATATTAACACGATTATGGTAGCATTCTGAGAACCATAGGTTATTGCAGATATTAACACGATCATGGTAGCATTCTGAGAACCTTAGGTTATTGCAGATATTAACACGATTATGGTAGCATTCTGAGAACAATAGGTTATTGCAGATATTAACACGAATATGGTAGCATTCTGAGAACCTTAGGTTATTGCAGATATTAACACGATCATGGTAGCATTCTGAGAACCATAGGTCATTGCAGATATTAACACGATTATGGTAGCATTCTGAGAACCATAGGTTATTGCAGATATTAACACGATCATGGTAGCATTCTGAGAACCTTAGGTTATTGCAGATATTAACACGATTATGGTAGCATTCTGAGAACAATAGGTTATTGCAGATATTAACACAAATATGGTAGCATTCTGAGAACCTTAGGTTATTGCAGATATTAACACGATCATGGTAGCATTCTGAGAACCATAGGTTATTGCAGATATTAACACGATTATGGTAGCATTCTGAGAACCTTAGGTTATTGCAGATATTAACACGATCATGGTAGCATTCTGAGAACCTTAGGTTATTGCAGATATTAACACGATCATGGTAGCATTCTGAGAACCTTAGGTTATTGCAGATATTAACATGATCATGGTAGCATTCTGAGAACCTTAGGTTATTTCAGATATTAACACGATTATGGTAGCATTCGGAGAACCTTAGGTTAGTTATTGCAGATAACACGATCATGGTAGCATTCTGAGAACCTTAGGTTATTGCAGATATTAACACAATCATGGTAGCATTCTGAGAACCTTAGGTTATTGCAGATATTAACACAATCATGGTAGCATTCTGAGAACCATAGGTTATTGCAGATATTAACATGATCATGGTAGCATTCTGAGAACTATAGGTTATTGCAGATATTAACATGATCATGGTAGCATTCTGAGAACCCATGGTGGTGGTGCTGCGGTAGCGTTGTCACCTCACAATAAGACACTGTCCGGTTCAATTCTCAGCTAGAGCGTCTTCTGCGTGGAGACATGCGTGAATGGGCATACCTTCATTGAAGGTTGTGCATCAGGGCTGGTAACTTGGCACGTAAAAATCAACTACCAATCATTAGAGGACCAGAGTTCCACTGTGGCGACCCCTAACAGGGAAAAGCTGAAAGACACAACAACAACAACATGGTAGCATTCTGAGAACCTTAGGTTATTGCAGATATTAACACGATCATGGTAGCATTCTGAGAACCATAGGTTATTGCAGATATTAACACGATCATGGTAGCATTCTGAGAACCTTAGGTTATTGCAGATATTAACACGATCATGGTAGCATTCTGAGAACCTTAGGTTATTGCAGATATTAACACGATTATGGTAGCATTCTGAGAACCTTAGGTTATTGCAGATATTAACACAATCATGGTAGCATTCTGAGAACCTCAGGTTATTGCAGATATTAACACGATCATGGTAGCATTCTGAGAACCTTAGGTTATTGCAGATATTAACACGATCATGGTAGCATTCTGAGAACCTTAGGTTATTGCAGATATTAACACGATTATGGTAGCATTCTGAGAACCTTAGGTTATTGCAGATATTAACAAGATTATGGTAGCATTCTGAGAACCTTAGGTTATTGCAGATATTAACACGATCATGGTAGCATTCTGAGAACCTTAGGTTATTGCAGATATTAACAAGATTATGGTAGCATTCTGAGAACAATAGGTTATTGCAGATATTAACACGATCATGGTAGCATTCTGAGAACCTTAGGTTATTGCAGATATTAACACGATCATGGTAGCATTCTGAGAACCATAGGTTATTGGAGATATTAACACGATTATGGAACCTTACTACTGAAAACCATAAGCAAGAAAAATAGGCATTTGGCGGAAGTAAGAATAGTACATTTACACAGTTAAAAAAGACTTCATCTGGGTCTTGTTAATATTTTTTTTTTTGGATAAAATTAGACTGAGTCAATGAAATGATATTCTGTTATGTATTTTTTTTTAAATATACAGTCTTTATTGTATATGTTGGCTGGTTGTTGAAAATTATTTCTCAACAGTGTACTGTTTACTGGAATATTTCTTTATTCTGCTCTAACATGGTTAAATGACATAGCCTTTGAGTGTAACACTGCTATTGCTGCTGGAGAGAACTTTGCCTTTTGTGAAAGCACCAGTGTACTAGTTATAGACATTTATGTAGAATGTTTTGGAAATATGGCTTGACCATTCCAAAGTCATCAAACAAAGTAGAATGTCAAATAGGTTCACAGCTACTTTACTTGCTAGGCTGTTAATCTGTAAGGATCTTAAGAAGCCTATACTTTCATTCTTATGGTTGTTTGTAGCCCTTATAGTTTGCACTCAAATAATCCAGAGATGGGGCAAACACTGATATGTTGGGACATTTACATGTTTCCTCTCTTCAAGAGGACAGGGGAACTAAACCAAATGGTGAATTTGTGGTTCAACATTCATTCATCCAAATTGTATTTGAGCAGAGTTAGAAAATTACTTTACTTTACATGGACTGGAACATGGTTCCATAGAGTCAGTATTGTCTGTGATACAAACTTATCCCTTCGATATGTTTTCATTATTTTGCAAAACAGATTAAGACCCCTTGAGTGGGCATTCATGATATCACTGGGCTTGCAAATATGTAATAGGTCTGACAGGACAGCATCTGTTGAAGCTCAGTACGTAAGGCAGAGCTTGTCCTCAGTAAACTGTATGCGAATGAGAAGAGGGATAAGCCTTTGGGATGGTTTGCATCGTTTTTACGATTTAAGCCCATGATTTTTTAGTGAGAAAGCAATGTGGCCATTCCTAGTTATGACAAGTGTTTGCACAAGTACATACTGAAAGGGGTATTATTCTTAATGAGTGCCAAGTACAGAGGAACAATTACATCCCTGGACCTGAATGTAACACTTTTAACTATAAGTTGTGCAATGAAAAAAGGACTTCCTTACAACAGTGGGTACATAGTGATCAAAGGACAGTTTTCCAGTTGAACTACTGTTCACAAGGGCTGTGCTGAGGTACACCTTCCAAGCTATGGTCCTTGTGGAAATGATCCAAATAATACCTATGGCGGGAGATGACTCCCATATGAGTAGTTCTCCACAGGTCTGTGTTTAGAGGTCAAACGTAACATTCATTGTACATAGACCAGTGAAACTTCCCACCCTCGAAAAGCCAAATGATCGTAAATAAGTTCAATGAAGGATCATACCTGGCTAACATCAAGGGAATGGAACTAGTACATACTTATCAGTAATGGGGGACTAAGGAAACCTGCTCTTTCCCCACTGCAGTGCGATCTCGGTGTTGGTATATATAATTAGCTGGGAGTGTGTGGGGTGCCCCCCCACATAAGTAGGGTCCACTGTTTATTGAATCCTCATCACTATATATATATATATATATATATATATATATATATATATATATATATTTAATTTTATTTTACATTTTTTGACCAGGATAGTCCATCTGGGTGTGAGTCCATTTTCAGTGGAGGCCCAGGGGGAAAAAGCTCCAATAAAACAAAAACATTGATAGGTACAGTGCTGGTTTTACAAAGTGGCTGAGGGATTGGGTGTTTTGGTGAGGAGAAAGAGCATGATTTTGGTCTTGTTTGGGTACAGTATGAGGTTAGTGCTAGTTAGCCAGGATTCTACTTCTAGGAAGGATTGTTGTGTTATAGCCTGTAGTTGTGTTAGAGAGGGGGCAGAGCATATCAGGGTAGAGTCATCTGCATATTGAATGACAGAGGTGAGAGACGTGGATTTATGGATATACTTTGGAATTAGGGGAATTTTTAAGTAGTGATGAGAAGGAATGAATGAAATCAAATTTAAAAGTATCAGCACAGTTGGTAGAGCTGGTAGTGTTAAGTGCAGGAGATGGTTGAGTGGTCTGGCTGGGATTAAGCAGCATCCAGTCACAACTCTTACATTAACTCACACATAATAACCACCTCTCTTCATCTAAGCATGGCTTCTGTCCCCACTATAGTACCTCTACTGCTTTACTTAGTTTCACCAGCTCAAGTAAACCCAAACATAAATGATGGAAACCTGGTGTCTGCCATCTTCCATGATTTATCCAAGGCCTTTGGCACAGTCTCTCACTCTGTTATACTACACAAACTTCATAACCTAGGGCTTGATACCACTGATATATCATGGTTCCATAGCTACTCCCAAAATAGAGCTCAAGCTGTCAAGTAGAAACAAGACATGTCATCCTTCCTCCCCATCCCAGTTACTGCCCCACAAGGGTCAATCATGGAACCCGTTCTCTTTAACATCTTCATCAATAACCTTCATAAAGCCTGCAAAACTGCATCCCTACTACAGTATGCAGATGACACCGCGATTACCTGTATCGCAAAATCATCAACAAACTACAAGAACTTACCAAGGAGCCCTACTCTATTTTTAAACCCAAGTAAATCCTAACTATTCCTATGTACTCCCAGACAGCTTACAGTCAACACGAGTTAGCACGACTTCCTTCTCAGTTACATCATCTAACAAAACTGAACTTGCCACACATATTAAAGTGCTAGAAATATGTGAAGATGAAAAGCTAACATCTGACACACACATCCAAAATATAGTGAAAAAATTACACCAAACTCTATACTCTCACTATGGAGCCAAACCTTTCCTCTTAGACACTATAAAAAACAAATTGCCACTTCTTTTCTGTCTATTCTAATGTATTCTGCACCCATCCCTAACAACATCCAACAGAATGTGCTAAACAAATTTGAGCAAAGTTACTACAAAAATAGCACAATTCACTGCCAACCTTCAGAATAGAACCCAGCAC
Organism: Protopterus annectens; assembly: GCF_019279795.1. NCBI lineage: Eukaryota > Metazoa > Chordata > Ceratodontiformes > Protopteridae > Protopterus > Protopterus annectens. Next base: position 19,215,114 of record NC_056750.1, read on the forward strand.
TGTGCCGTCCTAAGGAAATTACAGTGAGTAGAATTCTCACATTATCTAACCTACTCACAACTTCCACAAATCTATTACATTTTGTATAAACCTAACAACTGTCCATCCATCTCCAACCTCATACAAATATATAACCCTTCCCGGCCACTACGTTCATTGGGCAAATATGTGTTACATGTATCCAAACCCAACAACTCTGATGGTAAGTCACTGATTTCCTAACAAATCACTAACCCCTGGAACTCCATCCCACTAGCAATATGACAAGAATGCTCCCTAAAATCATTTAAAAAAAAAACACATATATTACATCTCCCTTTCGACTCACTTGCCAACTCTGTACATGTGATGTCCTTGGGTAATCTCCAAATCCTTACTGTCAGCACCCTTTTATGTAACTGGCCACAATACAGCTACTTCTTCACAATTTCTAAGTATCTGACCATCACCTACCCCTCTCAACTACCATCTCTGTCTCCCTTTTACCTGGACCTCCTCAATACTCCTTCATAATTTGTAACAATCTTCATCCTATAATTCCTTCACTGCCTTCTAAGGAATACCAATTTACAGCTGATTCCATTTGAGGATATCTAGACCCTTGTAAGCATGATGCTAACTAATATTTAACTGCATTCTTGTTTTAACTGTCATGTTTTCATTACCTGCCATATCATTACAATTCTATATATGTACATTTATTTTTTTTTGATTAGCTATCATATCATAGCATTACCATTCTACGTATTCTAAGTATGTATGTATGTATGTACATTTATTATGTAAATTGTGTATAACTGTCTTCTACTCATTCTGTAAAATGGAATATTTCTCCCCGTGCCACCACTGAAAATGACGTGTGTGTGTGTGTGTGTGTGTGTGTGTGTGTGTGTGTGTGTGTGTGTGTGTGTGTGTGTGTGTGTGTGTGTGTGTGTGTGTGTGTGTGTGTGTGTGTGTGTGTGTGTGTGTGTGTGTGTGTGTGTGTATATATATATATATATATATATATATATATATATATATATATATATATATATATATATATATACATATATATTATTCAAAATCTGTACTTTTTGTGTTATTTTATTCTTTTAAAGAAAACTAGGTGGGGGGCTGCACCCCCACAACTATATATACCAACTCCAGGATCGCACGACATTGGGAAGGGGGACCAATCCCTGTTATGTGCCTTGAAGTGCACTGAATTACTGGTTGTCAGTCAAAAGAAATTTCAATCAAATGGGTTTCAGTCAAATGGGCTGTCGATCAAATGAAGGTAACCCAAATATATATATATATATATATATATTTTTTTTTTTTGTGTGTGTGTTTGTGTGTGTGTGTGTGTCTGTATAAAGTTGCCAGTTGTGTGACTGAAGAGTTGAAGTGCACTTTGTTTGAGTGCATGCTATTTGAATCCAAGTGATTGAATAACTTGCACATCAGGCAGAGTGCATGAAGTTCATTGTGTTAATCGAAATCACATAATACTGGGGTAAGGCAGTTTTATCCTTTCCCCAGTATTGTGTGATCCCTGTGTTAGTATGTATAAGTTGGAGGGATGATACAGGTTGGGAGCTTGTCTGAAGAATAGTGTATGTATCTGTACCTTTAAGAAGCACTTCAAAGTCGGCACGTGCATATAGGTAGCAAGCACGTGCTAGCTTCAGTGCAGCCTGAGGGTAAGCATGTATGAGTGTAATAGCTAGTTTTTTTATAAGTTTATCTAATTTAAAGTTATTAAGCCTAAGCCTGATGTGTTTGTACATAATAAAGCTGCTTGAACAGAACCCACAAAGACTCATCTATTTTATCCTGACTGGATGAGTGACATGGTGTCAGAACCGGGATTCCAGAGACTGCTTTTCAGAGCTATGAGGTGCAGAGATAACAGTGAAGGTAAACTGAGAGAAACAAGCAGGAAAATGGGCCAGAAATGAACCAAAGGTAGTGAAAATTTGCATAAATTATTTGTTTTATGAAAAAGATAAAACAGAGCATTACAAGGGCACAAACCACATTATTAAACAAGCAAGAGGCACAAAATGTTTATTGATTAAATGAAATGTTTAAAATTAAGATATTAAATAAAATGATGATAAGAAAAGCACATAAGGGGTTTGGAATTACCTTGGAATTGCAAAACGAGCCTGTTTAAAGCAAAATGAGCATGTTTAATGTAAAATGGGCATATTTAGAGTAAAACAAGCAGAAGAAAAGTACAATGGGCACAGAAAAAGATTAAATGAGTAAAAACAAATATAATAAGGGCAAAAAAGGCACATTTAGCATAAATAAAGCAAGGAGACTGCATTTGTTTTGGCAAAGTACTGTGTTTTGGCAAGACTACTATTTCACATTGTATTCAGCGCATAACTAGAGTTATTTGAAGTATCTCAAAGTGTGTAAAAGTGCTTGCAGTGTGTGCTTATTGACGTGCATTTATTCCGAAGAGTTTATTGGTGTGCAAGGTGCAACTGTTTTGCAAAGTGCAGTCAAAGCACAGCCATTTTGAAAAGTTTCTTGTGTTGGGTGTCACTATTCACAAACTGCCACCATTACAGAGTGTTTCTTGCACAATACAGAGTTGTGTAGCAAAGTACAGCCATTTTGGGAAAGTTCAGTGCAGACTTGCAAAAGACTTTGCTGGTATGTGTTAATATGGCAGACAGATTTCAAAAACCATCACCATTGGTGTTTGATCAAAATTGTGCATAGAACTGAAGAATATTTGAGCAAGAGTATGATATTTTTATACAAGCAGCTTAATCTGACAAAGATGCATGCACCAGGACTTTTATTTTGCTAAATCTAGCTGGGTCAGAGACCATTGAAAGAGAGCATTCATTTGTGTATGTACCAGCAGTATATGAGGGAGAAGGTAAAAACTGTCATATTGTTGTACAGCCTGAATCAAGGGAAGACCCTGAGTGTTTGAAGTGCAAGTTCAGGGAAATGTGTAACCCCCAGACAAATATTACATTAGAGAGGAATTTGTTTTACACAAGAGATCAGAAACCAGGGGACACTTTTGCAGCTTATATAACAGACCTGAGAAACAAGGCTAAAACGTGTCGGTTTGGTGACTTAAAAGATGAGTTGATAAAGGACAGGCTTGTGCGTGGTATTGATAGTGCTGCAGTGAGAACGATTTTGCTTCATGACAGTGATTTAATGCTGAGCAAAACTATTGGGATTTGTTAAATCCATGAAGTTAAGGAAAGGCACATAAGTATGCTTGCAAGTGATAAGAGCATGGTTTCAGTAGGCTCCAGAGTAAATGTAGAAAGCATGCAACATGTGGCTAGCAGAAGCAGGCCTAAGCACATGGCAGCTGCAACTCTTGTGGGTTTTCCTGGGAGGTCCATAGTTTTCCAGCAAGTTCTAAGAAAAGGACATTCTCAGTGCAGTCTAAGGGTGAGTCAGCAAAACCCAAATCCAGCTTTATTGTTAACTGTCACAATTGTGGTGCCAATCATGTATACTAAAGAGAAAAATGCTTAGCATTTGGTCAGCAATGCCATAAGTGTAAAAAATGGAACCATTTTCAAAAGTTTAGCAAATCAAGTATACCTCACACAGTTATAAAGAAGGGCCACTTAAATAAGCAAGTTGATCATATAAAGAGCTGCAATTCTACTTTCCCTTTAGATGGTGTATCAGTAATTGGTGAAAAAGTTGATGTACTAAATTTATTGGCAAAGAATGAAGTGTTTTGTACTGTCCAGATCAATGATAAATCCACCAAGCTCAAAGTAGACACTGGTGTAATGTTATATCAGCAGATACATTTGCTAAGGTGAGAACTGGTGAACAACTCAATGTGGCTAGTTGTGAGAATCTTGCTGCTTATGGAGGTGAAAAAATTCAAACCGAAGGTTCAGTAGTGCTTTCATGTTATTTGGCAAGATACTGTTACAGCTTGTTATTCTATGCAGTTCAAAGACCTGCGCAGTCATTATTGGGTCTCAGAGACAGTTTGAGAATGAACCTGCTTTCTCTTACCAAAGAAGTTCATCATACAAGCACATATCATTTGATGAGAAGTTGGGCAAACTTCCAGTTGTGTATTCTATGAAGTTAGACCCAGAGGTCAGTCCAGTTGTTAGACCAGGAAGAAAAGTTCTGATAGCTATGCAGAATAAAATTAAAGCTCAGCTGGATAAAATGGTGCAGCAAGGTATAGTCTGTCCAGTTACAGAACCAACTGAATGGGTGTTGTCCATGGTAGCAGCCCACAAAAAAGGCACAGATGAAATCAGAATATGTATTCACCCAAGAGATTTGAACAAAGCATTAAAGAGACTGCATCATCCAATGTATACAGTCGAGGAATCTGCAGCCCTAATACCAAATGCCACTGTTTTTTCTATCTTGGATGCAAAAAGTTCATTTTGGCAAGTGATGCTTGATCACAAATCCTCATTACTGACTACTTTCAGTACCCCTTTTGGCAGATATAGATTCCTCAGAATGCAGTTTGGAATAAATTTTGCAAGTGGAGTCTTTCAGCATGCAACGGAGCAATTTTTTCAGGTTATCCTTGTGCCATAATAGTAGCTAATTTATTTGTTGGAAGCAATGGTGAAGCAGAGCATGAAAGAAACCTCAAGAAAGTTCTAGACAGAGCACGTGACGTAAACTTAAAGCTCAGTCCTCTGAAGTGCAAGTTTAGACTACCAGAAGTTACATATGTAGATCATTTATTCACTAGCCCTGGCTTGTGGCCAGACCCGTTCAAGCAAGCAGCCATTCTCGGGATGCCATCATCAGATAATGTTCAGGCTCTAAAATGAACTTTGCCCTTTTCTCCACTGTAGTCTGATCTCGGAGTTGATATATATGTAGTTAGGAGGGGTGTGGGGGGGGGCAACCCCCCCCCACTTGGGTGGGTTCAAGTCAACTACAAGTTGGTCCGTTGTGCTTCAGGTAACTGTTTTGTTACCATTAGTAAATTCAGAGAATCGCTGATGTGATTTTCGCTGATCAGGGGTCAATGAATAGGTGTTTGCCGGAATAATATTTTGGTGAACTAATATAGACCTGACCAAAATATCCACAGTCAGATGGATTAGCTGAACATGTAGTACATTGCGCAAAGCAATTACTTGAGTGGTCAAAGTGTGATAATACCAATGTCTTTTTGAATTTACTTAATTCGGTAACCCATTAAGTACAGAGAAAGTAATTAGGGATCTGGGGACCCAAGTTGAAAGCAATCTCTCCTTTGACAACCACATTGCCAAAGTGGTTAGAAAGACCTTCTACATAGCCCACCTCATCATGAAAGGATTCACATCTAGATCAAGAGATGTAATCGTGCCCCTTTATTCATCCCTCATCAGGCCCATCATAGAATACAATGCCCCCTTTGGGATGTACCTTACCCGACACCTGCAGCAATTAGAAAGACCCCAAAAGTACCTCACCAGGAGGATCAAGGGACTCAAACAGATGCCATATGCTGCTCGGTTAAAAAAACTCCAGCTTTACTCAGTTGCATACCGCCTACTTAGAGGCGATCTATGCCTGACATATAAAGCTATGTCCAACCCAGAATTAATGGACATGCTCCACCTCAGTAAATCTAAATCCCTTAGAGCCACGCGCTCGAGGGACGTGAACCTCAGCACAGAAATAAATAGAACATGCTGGAGGGACAGATTCATAACCCAGAGGCTCCCTTCGCTCTGGAATAGAATTCCAATTCATGTTAGGCAGAGCACCTCAATGACTCTCTTCAAGAAGAATCTTGATGAGTGGATGGGGGATCATAGGTTTGTCCCGGGGATTACTTCCGTGTCACTATTAGACAGAGGCACAGTAAACTAAACTTTAAAAAGGGCACAGTATACTCAAATCAAGGGGTGGCGTAAGCCAAACACAATCGGGCTAGGCTTATAAATGCCCCAGGGCAGATAGCCTAGTATGAACCTATGAACCTATGATGACATACTTAGCTCTCCTGCTCATAGACCTGTCTAGGAAAACCAGAACAACATTTCCTATTAGTTCCAGTTTGTTGGAGCCAAAAACTAAGAACAACAGAACAATTAGAGCCCAATTATTCAGAAAGCTTTCTTTCCAAAAGTCCAGCTATGACAAATTGAGCAGATTTCTTCATCCATTGAAAGGAGAGACATTGAGGATACAAACGGCAAAAGGTTTTGACTGGATTGGTCAAGTAACAGGTATCTGTACTGAGCTGAGATCCTACTTCGTAGAATCTGAGGGTGTGGAGTACAGGAGAAAAATGCAGACATCTTCTTCCTGTAACAGAATCGATATTACAACATTGTTCCTGTTATACAAACTCTAGATCTCAGAGCAATCCAGACAGTGTTCCTGTTGCAGAACCTGTCTTAACTTACTTCCATTCCTGATGATGTTCCTGATGTCCCTAAAGATGAACATTCAGCAGTGACAGTCCCATTTGCTAGACCTAATTCTAATTTCTATGTCACAAGATTTGGTTCTATTTCCAGACCTAGTGTGAAATACACAGCAACCTGGATATAATTGTCTATATGTATTTAGTTCTCTTCCACCCACTCCTCTCAAGCTCTCCTCTCCCTTTACCCCAGGCTAACCTTCTTACCTTCCTAACCTCACTTTAAATTGTTGATTATATATGTAACCAAACAGCAAAATCTAGCCACAATACTATATGCCTGTTTTTACTCCTGAACTAAACTGTTCATTTTTTTTTCTCACTCCTTTGAATGCTACCTGTTGCTTGCAACCCTAACTTCCTTTGTAATTAATCATGTAATTAAACTTTGTATTGTGGAGCTTTTCTCCCCGAGCCTCCACTGAAAGCATTCATGTAATTAAACTTTGTATTGTGTAGCTTTTTCTCCCTGAGCCTCCACTGAAAGCAGGCTCCCTAAGCCCAGTGGAACTAAACTGTAAATATTGTTTTTCTCTTGTTCTCTTTAGAATGCTACCTGTTGTTTGTAATCCTAACTTTCTTTGTAATTAATCATGTAATTAAACTTTGCATTGTGGAGCTTTTCTCCCTGGGCCTCCACTGAAAACGGGCTCCCCAAGCCCAGTGGATCTCCCTGGTCATCAAACTGGAATAAATAAAAATAAATAAATAAATAGTTCTGTATAATTGCATGACAAAGAATTATTTGTATCAATTGCATGTCAATCAATGTTGTCAGTATTGCATGACTCATTTCTCATAGAGGGAGGATGTAGAATAGTGTGTGTATGTTGTACCTTTAAGAAATGTTTCAAGGTCAGCACGTGTATATAAATAGCAAGCATGTGCTAGCTTTAGTGCCATTTTGAGAGCGTAGCCAGAGAGTGAGCATGTATGGGTGTGATAGCCAGTTTGTTTATAAGGTATCTAAGTTAAAATTATTAAGCCTCAATCCTGATGTGTTTGTACATCATAAAGCTGCTTGAACAGAACCCACAAAGACTTGTCTATTTTATCCTGACTGGACGAGCGACAGCCTCGACAAAAAAACAGTTAAAAATAAATTTTACTGAATTTCTGTCAATTTCAGTTTTCAAAGTATTTTACTTCACAAGAAAACTTGAGTTTTGATGGGTTACCTACAACCCCCCACACATGCACACAGACACACACACAAATATATATATATATATATATATATATATATATATATATATATATACATACATATATATATATATATATATATATATATATATATATATATATTCATTTCTCTACCTCTCTCTCTCTCTGTTGCACATGAAGCTTCAGATAGGAAATGTATTATAACTATTAAAAAATAATACAGATTTTAACAAACATGTTACATAACAAAGACATCAACATGCTGACAAATTGTTTTATTTCTAACAGTTTTATAACAAATCCCACAAGGTTAAACTATTCACCAAAAAGCCACTTGAAGGAGAATTTTGTTACAAGGTTATTACAGTAACATTAAGCATACCCTTTTACATACTTCCCATGGTATGTTTTATAATTTACTTTTTATGAGTTTGCTTAATTACAGACCTCTCAGCTGTCCCTATTTTGGAAGAATATTCTTATTTCCAGGCCTGACTTTCCCCTGTGTGGGATGTACCTATTTATAGGAGGTGCATCCTTATTTTCAGGCTTGATTTACTCCTTCACTTGGTTAATAATCTCCCTCATCTGTACTCAGAAAGAACTCACTACATTGTCAAAATACTAGTGGCAACAATAATTTAAAAAAAAACATATCTTTCATCTCCCTTTAATTTTAAAAAACGTATCTTTCATCTCCCTTTTTTCAGAAGCAAAAATAAACGAGGGACTGGGAGAATTTTGCAACAGAAGTTGTTAAAAGTCAATAGATTTCATACTGTCTATATGATAATGTGCCTAAGTTTTCCAGTATTTTAATCACACTGTTTTAAACATGTTTCTAAGTAGTATTCAACATTCTTCCAAGAAGTGGGAAGATTTGTAGGATATTTGTTATTGAAATGTTAAGCTAATTGGATCTGGAGCATTTCTCCCCGGGCCTCCGCTGAAAACAGGCTCTGTGGAAACTAGTCGAACTTTCCCGGTCAACAAATGATAAATAAATAAATAAATATATAAATAAATAATTAGATATCCAGGTTTGGCTAGATGTACCTACTTTTTAACGGGCTTTGTTCCTATTTTCCTTCTGTGCAAATTGAGAGGTATGCCTAATTAGTGGGTGCAGTAACACAGATCAGTTGTGGATATTTTATGATTTCTTTAAGTTTAGCCTTTAGAACAGTTTGTCACATTTTTAGGCATTTCGATATATTTCCACAGTGTGAAGCCTACAGTGGGCTGGGTGCCCTTTGCACTCAAAAGGAAGTTTCCATAGAATAAGCTCAGTTAAGGGACCCACATGATTTTTGTGTCTCTCTCGCTGTCTCACTTGCCCTCTCTAGCAATGCTGCAGCTTTTATCCAAGTCTGTGCTTTTCTAATACACACATTTAAAATTTTTGTACCCTAATAGTACAGAAAGTGTACGCTTTCTACTGGTATAACAGTTTGGATGCATAATCTATGGCTTCTATTTACATCAGTAGCCAGCCTTATATTCATGAATATCAAACAAGCTTGTATGTAAAAATGCACCTAAATGGGCAGGCCTATGAGAGGTCTGTATTGGTTATCAAATGTCTTTCGACAAGCAATCTATCACAGGCATTGATTGACAAAGCCAGATGCAGCATTGCTTTTCAAGAACCTGAATTTATAGAGGCAAGAGTATTAATAGACAGCATAGTTGGGACAAGGTAGGAGCATGTGTTTGCTGTATCTTCTTACTGATTTACACGACACAAAGTTTCATGTAAGAATAACTTCAGTATTAGTTCACAGTATCAGGTGTTACAATATTCTGAGCTACCTAATATGACTCTACTACACTATAGCTTGCAGCTGATGGCACTATGTCTTTGCCACACAGCACTGCCATGAGGGCTAGAAATGAGACTAAATCATTTTTACATTAGTGAATTTAACATTGTTAAGCATTACAATATCAGACATGCTGGGCTGCCTTTTCCCATGCATGCCCATTTATCCTGCCTGTTCCTTTTGCTGAAGATCTTAGGTGGTTTATTTCTTACTTTCTCATTCATTTTCTAAAAGTTTGATTCTATTGTATTTTCCAGAACTCTTATTGTAAGGTGTTCTTTTTTCTAACCATCTGTATAAAAAATATGTCTTATAAACCACTGAATTTGCTTCCCCACCATGACCTGGTAATTTGTGTGTGTGTGTGTGTGTGTGTGTGTGTGTGTGTGTGTGTGTGTGTGTGTGTGTGTGTGTGTGTGTATCCTGGGATAGGCAGACACCGTCTGGGATTAGTTTCTGTGCCTTGTGACCACTGAATGCTTTTACAGGCGCTGTTTACCAAAATATTTATACTTGGATTATGCAGGTAATCAGAGAATGAAGAAGTTTATCAGTGGTTTCACTTCCTAAATAACTTACATTGTGATATTCTGCAGGGCAGATTTAAGCCTTTTCACAAATATGGTGAATAACCCCATTTAACAGATTGTTTTGAAATGCAGGAACTAATTGTTCTGATGTAGTGATGATTTTTCTTCTGTCATTATTTCTTAGCTGTCACATGCTTTCTTTATTTTTAACTTCCTTCTTTCATTGTTTCATCCTCCTCACCATTACATTACTGTAATTATAAAAATATGTGATGGGGTAGGGCATGTAGTCAAATGTAATCCATCTGAATTGCAAAGAGGGAACACTAGCTGAAAGTTCGGTTGAGATGGGTCACTGCTCCAAGGTGCAGAGTACACGAGAGAAATTGTAATGACTTGAATAAGATGCACATATATGTGCTGCTGATATGATCATAAAACTATTTTTTTTCAGTTGTGAGGCTACATTTTTAGTTTCTTGTTTTGAGACTTTTATATAACTACCCTAGAAGAAGGCATATCTAGATGTGTTTATGTTGGCAAGGAAATGTTCTGCAATACTCTGTGGAAGATTTACTAAGCCCCCTTACTGAACTGAAGAAAAAACAGGACACCTGGATAAATGGGAGCTACACAAATGAAAAGAAACTGATAGCAAGTAGGTATATAGAAGTCATAGCAGGTTCCACCACACAACAAGATGTCCACCTGTCCACCATACAGCAAGATGAAGTATGGTGTCTTTACCACAGAAGCCCACTCGCTAGAAAATAAACCCTCATAATTAGACTGCTGCTTTGGTAGTTCTCCATTTTATTTGTAATCTGAACTAGACCGTTATTTAATTGTATTTTAAATCCCTTATTATCAACAATATCAACATTTCTAGTTGATTTTCTGACTTCTTTTGGTTTTCACTTTCTTGTTAAGCCTATTTCTTAATCAGAGTATTCTGATGCATTTAAATTATTTGTGTACAGGTAGTTGGATTCAATATTTATGCAATATTTACCCACAAGGCTTTTAATGTCGTAGTCCAATGGAATGTATGCACCTAAATACCGTACAACCCAAACATTCAGAAGTGAGCTGGGACTGCATTTTTTTCTTTGTTTTATGTTTTGGTTTCTGTACATTTATTGAATAAACACAGTATGAAAATCAGTTCTGTTAATTTTTTTTTAATTAATGTGTGTGTGTGTGTGTGTTTGTTTGAGGTACTGCTGGAGTTTATTTACTACCATGTATTGCTGTTTTAAGAAAACCACCACATTTCTGTTCTTTTTATTAGTTTATTTTCTGTCGCTTTCATTTAAACTCTTGCATAATCACATAAAATAATCTGCATAATATTAACAATCAGTTTATACTGCCATTATCAATCAGTTTGGGAGTGTAGCATTATTGGCTTCAACTGTACTAACACCTTTGGGTATTAAATGGAGGCATCCTGGCCTTCTTGTGAGGCAATAGGGGATGTAGAGACCATCTGAAGAAGGACCAAACATGGAAAAGTATTTTCTATAATGAGCTACTGTGTAGAAGTCCTTTTCTTTCCTGCTAGGTGAACTTTCTGATAGTCCCTTTTCCCACTGAGTGAGATTTCTTTTTTGTTGAGATGTTTGGTTTTTCACTATGGAACTAATTATTTATTGGAGATGGAGGGAAACATATCTTTTCTGCCACAACACATATATTGCTTTGCTGAACTGATGTGATGTATTAGTGATATGTGAAAATGTGAAACATTGTTTTTATTTTGTAAAAGGGATGCAGTATATAAGTCGGGGGGGGGTATTAGCTTTTCCTTCTTTTATGTTCTGTAACTTTATCTGACTTTTGCCTTTGTTTGGCTATAGTTTGCCTTTTCCTGATTCAATATAACTACACATTAATTTTAGGGGCAGGGTGATTCCAGATGGATTATATTAAAAGTTTATCACACTGAGGCTCAGTTGCTGATTGACTCATTATATGATCTGTGTTTTATAACTGGATAGAATGACACAGACATGGTTACAATTTGTAGAATTAGTTTGAGTTATTCTGAGGAAAAATGGTAGTCAAGCTAGTGACAAATGAAAAATTTCAAGCTACACTGTGAAGTCATCACAAGGTACAGAAGACAAGACACTGACAATATCTGAAACTTTAACGTTTTCAGACAACAGAGCTCTGGTAATTCCTGTAATTAGTTGTATAACAGTTTTCTGGTGGGATTTCAACAAAAGTGACAAAAATAGTCTTGTTTATTAAAAAGATAACTTTCAGCAGTCAGATACTAGGGGTACTGTTAGGTGGCCAAGATATGAATTATGAGCTGTATTCTAATTTGTATGGGCTTGATTTGCATAATGTATCATGCTGTGTGACTCTTACAGTCATTTAACCAGATAGCAGCTTGTAGGCCACCCTGAAAAGAGGCAGTATTGGCTAGTGGGTGCTATCTGGTTAAGAAATAATCCAGAATAAATAACAACTATACACATAAAAAGGACAATGACAATGAAAGAATTGGAATCAGCTGGACTCATTAAAATATTGACAGAAAAATATGTGAAGTTTAGAGTTTAACATTTCTATTTGTTACAAGCATTTCTTTGGGAAATAAAATAAAATATAACTTGTATTTTTAGCTTCACCTATTTCCTTGAATTTTGCCTAGGTGAGCCAATTGGTGGTGTGAACACTGGCTCTAGGTGATGGTCTCTGTTGGTGTGACACCCCAGCCCCATGTACAAAAATGGGAAAAGGTAAGTGAAAAAAAAATTAACTTTAAATGGTTAAAACCTCAAGCACTCCTATGTGGGAGCAAACCCTACGCTCCTATATTTAAATATACTAACTTCATAGTTGCACAACTGCAGAGAAAAGAGAAAAGACTTTACACCCACTGAATAAGGTTGGGAGGGTGGCTCAATGGCTAAGGTGTTTGCCTTACAAACACAAGGCACAGGGTTTGAGTCTCACTAAACTATGAACCTATGAATCACTGCCAGAGCACAGATAGAAATTGTGCTGACAGCAAGTTTTCTCCAGGGATCTCTGAACAACAAGCTTAGCATGTATGAATTTAAATTGCAGAGATGAGACCTTGTGCAGTTAGCAATAAATGAAGATCAGAGTGACAGTTTTTAATATAGTCTATCTTCTTACCTGCTTATCATTGACCCCTTCGTAGGTCTTGAACCCATTTTTTTTCTACTGTTACAGTGGTTGCTCAGTGACCATTAGTGGACACAAGAACTGACTGGAGGGGCCATCATCCAAGCAGCTATAGGATCACAGGATCATAGGAGGTTACTAGGCTATCGACCCCGAGGTCATTTCAAGCATAGCTGTTTCATCCCAATGTAATACCATAGGTACTCTAGTCAATACCCAGGATTATATTTATTAATGACTGCACATGTCCAGGAGGGTTGCGGGCACTATCCCTACTAAGAATTTACAGTGCCCCATCCACTCGTCCGGGTTCCTTTTGAACAGTGTTATAGAGGTGCTCTGCTTCACACGAATTGGCAGCCTATTCCAAAGATGCGGCAGTCGCTGAGAGACACGTGTCCCTCCAGCATGTCCTATTCAAGTCACAGGCCATATTTAGGTCCCTGGAATAGGCAGCTCTAGTCCCATTTGATTTATGGATGTGCAACAAATTCATTAGGTTTGGGTCGGAGATTGCTCTGTAAGCCAGGCGTAAGTCTCCCCTAAGCAGTCTATATGATACAGAGTATAGTGACAGGGACTTTAGTCGGTCTGTGTAAGGCATGTGCTGAAGTCCCTTGATCTTCTTCGTTAGACACCTCTGAGGTCTCTCCAATTGCTGCAGGTGCTTTATGGTACATGCTGAAAGAGGCGTTATACTCAGTTATTGGCCTGATTAGTGGCGAGTATAGAGGGGTTATAACCTCCTTTGCTCTAGAGGCAATGCCTTTACTAATCAAGTGTGCTATGTAGAAAGCCTTCCTTATTACAGTACACACATGGTGGTCAAAGTTAAGGTCACAGTCTACTTGTGACCCCAGATCTCTTACTACTTTGTAGGTACATAGGATGTTGTTGTTACTTTGATAGTGTAAAGGGACATTGTTTTAACCAAAGGGAATGATGATGCATTTCTTTGCATTCAGTTTGAGAGTGTGACTAAGACACCAGTGGCTGGTCTGCGTAAGACCCTCCTGAAGTATACTGACATAATTTGCGGATTCAGTAATTGCACCTAGTATGAAGTCATCTGCAAACTTGGTCAGCCACAGCCCCTTAGTTTTGACCTGAACCTCTGAGGAGTATATACCAAACAGTAGCAGGGCTCAGCACTGACCCCTGTGGCACCCTGCTGGTGACAGGTCTGCTGGTTGATGTGAAATCACCCACTTTGATAGTGTGCATCTGGTTTGTGAGTCAGTTGGCAACCCATCTTACAACAAAGGGGTTTACATTCAGTTTGCTAAGTTTATTGGTAATACCTGCGTGTGGGATTGTGTCAAAAGCCTTTGCCAAATCGAGATATGCTGTGTGCACAGATTTGCCCTTGTTAATGGCCCTGGTCACATTTTCAAAGAAATCCAGATGGTTTAACAGGCAGGATATGGCCTTGATGAAGCCAGATTGGGTTGGATCCAGGGTTTGGAGGTCACCTATGTCTTTATTTATGAGGTCCGTGATGATACGTTCCATGGCCTTACAGATGAGGCTGATCAGGCTTATGGGTCTATAATTCCCCAGGTCTATTGCTAGGCCACCTTTGTGGAGCAGAATAACTGTAGCTGTTCTCCATTCCACAGGAACAAAGCCAGTGGTTAGGCTGTGATTGAATAGGGTACTTAATGGTGATGGTAGCCCATGTTTTAATTTGTTTAGAAGACAGCCTGGGATGCTGTCTGGTCCCATGGATGCTGTGTTTTTTTTTTTGACTTAGACAATGCTTTAATGACCTGCTTCTCAGATATGTAGGCCAGGGTGAGGAAGTTGGAGGCAAGGTTTGTGATAAGTTTGGAGGGGATAAGGGAGTGAAATTTTTGCCAGATCTGTCTGATAGCAGGTTTGCTATCTCTGCGGGATCAGTGTGTGTGTGTGATACCATTAGTCACTTGTTTGGCACATGCTTGGGACCTACCTTTTAAGCTATGTATGTAGCTGTAAAAGGCCTTATGATTATCCTTGGCTGTGATTGCTAAGATTTTCTCAAAGTTAACCTTAGAGGATTTGACATGTTGTCTTATTTGCCTGTTGAGGCTGAGGAGGGTGGTTTTCCGTTGTTGAGGCCTCACCTTAGTTTTCTTACACGGCAACTTTTTGCATTTGTTGTAAAGCTTGTTGATGCTGGATGTCCACCAGGGCAGCTTTTTTTTACTTGGGGTTCTGGCTTTGATTCTCGCTGGAGCAGCTGAGTCTATACACTTATACAAGTGATTGTACAGGGCTTTAGTGTAAGCTTTGGTGTATTTACGTCTTTCAGCTGGGGGTGGGGCTTAGAATGCTTTTATACCTTTCCATAGGAGGGTATAGTTTGCCTTAGTGAATTTTTTTAGTCTGAATTTACCCTTTGTGAGTTCTGGTGTTAGTGCAAGTTTGAAGGTGACTGATTTGTGGTCAGATTTAACTGATGAGGGTCCAACAGTTGTGGTGATGCATCTGTTTGTCATGTTAATGAGGACAATGTCTAGGATATTTGTTCCTTTTGTTGGGGTTTGAACACTTTGTTCCAGGGTATTTGAGTTAACAAAGTCAAGGAACGTTTGCGTTAGTGAGTTAGGACTAGAATAGGTTTCCCAGTTGATGGTGAGATAATTGAAATCCCCCATGACTCAAGTATTGTCAATATTTGGATTGACTTCTGTTTGGTCAAGTAGGCCTACTGCACATCATGATGCATGGAGGGAGATCTATAACTAGCTAGGACTTGAATGGGAGTCTTAACCACAATAAACTGAACATAGAGTAACTCCATGGAGTTGTCCAGACTAACTAGTCAGGAGGTGAATTTATCTCTAATGTAGATAGAAATACCGCCTCCTTTGGTTCTCACATGTTCTTTTTGTGGTCTGAGGGTGTAGAAGGCATTGTAGCCTTGCAATGCCGAGGTACTCTCTGAGGCCTTGAACCAGGTTTCTATGACTGCACAGACATCTGCATCCTCCAGTGATAGAAATGCTTCCAGGGAGTGCAGTTTTTGTTTTAAGCTCCTAGTGTTTATCAGCATAAACCTTATTTTGTTATGGTTGGCAATTTTCACTTTGACAATTTTATTTTTGAGACCTTGCCTAAAAGAGGCACTGTGGGAGAGGCAAGAGCCTTTGCCAGCAGCCGAAAGCCTAGTGGTACCAGGTGCAAATCTTTTCTGGAAAAGCAGTGAGGTTTGTCAACCATGTCATCTCAGGCTGACAGAAACTGAATCCCTTTGAATGACACCAAAAACTAAGCCATTCACTGAAATCGATCATTTTTTGTTTATACTGTGGCATCATTCTAGGTGAGGGTAATATGCTGCTTAAGGTTAGGGACATACCTGCCTGGGACACATACTCAATCATGTCTTTCTTTATATAGTCCAGTGAGGTATGCCTTAAGTTGTTCACTCCAGCATGTGCTATGACAGAGTCATAATGGTACTTGTTGCTGAGAGACCTGAGTGCTTGTGTGATCTGACAAATCCTGGCACCGAAATGGTGTTTGGTCCCCTTCATACCATACTCTTACCCTTTACTTTGGAATGAAGGATGCCTTCTTCTTAATGGCCTAAGGGCTTGGCTTCACTCTTTCAAAACCAGTGCCAGCTGCATTCAAGGGTCAAACTATGACTGCTTCCTGGCAAGGGGGCTTACATAGGGATTTTTCTTACAACTAATTATTCCTATTTGTGCACCTGAAACAAGGCATGCAGTAGGGTGGTGAGAGAGCTTTGTGACAAACTTCTGTGAGTAATGTTGTCCAGTGTAGCCCTTGCTCCCTATACATCAATAAGGGCATGTCATCTCTGGTGTTCACCTAGATTTGGAGGCAAAGCCTGCATCCTGGAACACATGCCCCAATCTATCCCCCTGAGAGAGGTGAGCAGGATCACCTTCATTATTCTTCACCTTCTTCTGCTGGCCCCTTTGGGGCCATGGCAGGGATGCTATCAAAGCTGGATCATCGGGGTTTTAATCAGGATTTCATTCCTTTATGCCATGGAACTGGCAAAGGGCTAACGTCCATCCCTTGTAGACCTGATGTGCACGCTGCTGTAGTAGTTTTCGCAGTACTGGCCCATGGGACATGCAGGCTTTCTTGTGTGTGCCGTTCACTGGCTACATTGATATGCACTGTTTGATACTTTCAAGCATACATCATGACCCTCCTTGTTGCCTTATTGTTCCCCTGTGTTCCCCTGTCACCACCAGGGGTCAGTGCAACTGCACATTAGGCCACATTGCTCCTGTGAGATTGGTAGGTAAGTGGTATCTCACACCAGCTCTACAAGCAGATTGATGACCAGTTTCAGGCTGGATGTGTGATAGCCAGGGCTTTATCACCCTGTGTCATGAAGTTATCTAAAATGTTCTACATGTCCTTTCTTTCAGGGATGACTTCCACCATGGCTAGTCTCTATTGCATTTGAGAGGACTAATGAATACCTTTTCAGAGCAATAAAGCAGTTTACTGAAGCTTCACATGTTTCCACGTGGTAGCAAAACACAAGCCTCTTAGCTTCCCTTAAGGACTCCTCTCAAACCTCTTGTAAGAACAAATCCAAAAACAAACGAAACAGAGTCCAAACTGGCCGTAATCTTTTATTATAAAATGTAAGGGCTTTCAGGTTAAAAAACCCTTCATCAGACAAACTTCACATAACCATGACAGTCTTTAAATATTAAAATATTTCTAAAATCAACCAATTACTTTCTATACTTGATCCACGTTTTCTTTAAGGCTGGTTTTAAAGGTACAGAACTATTTAGCCCAGGTGGGTTGTCAGCAGCCAGCTGTATAGTCCATCTTAACTCTGCATACTCTGTATCATTGACAATGCCCCCCCCCCCTTTTTTTCATCTGTGCAACATGCAGAACCATAAAAACAAAAGTATTATCTGGAAAGCTAGAAACATGCTGGTACAATGCATTATGTTTATCCTTCCGTCTAATAGATGACAAATGGTGCAATATTCTTGTTTTTAGCTTACAGTTAGTTTTTCCAACATAAAAACTTGGACATGACTTGCAGCATGCCAAGTAAACCACATTCTCTGTCTGGCAATCTGCATAGAACTCAAATGTGTATTTTTTATTTTTAACAGGATGTATAAAATAATATAAACCATTCACATTTGAACATGCTTTGCAATGCCTACAGGGAAAAGTCCCTGTTTTCATGTGTGCAGAGGAAACACTGTTAGCCTTCTTCTTATTTTTTAAACCAGGTTCTATGCATAACAAGTCTTTTATATTACTATTTCGCTTGAAGGTAAATCTAGGTTTCTCATCTAGAATATCCTTCAGGTGATTGTCACTTCTTAGTATCTTCCAGTTTTGCTTAATAATATCACACATCCCATACACATTGTTACTATAATGTAGCATTACCTTGGGTTTGTTGTCATACTTATTAGATGGCGTCATCTTATCTCCCTGCTGTTCTTTATTATCAGAAAACCATGGTCTAGCCCTGGCTTCCCTGTTAGATATTATACTGTTCTTAGTTTTTTCTAAATTTTCCTTTGGGTACCCCTTTTCCTTAAGATGTTTATTTAACACATCAATTTCTTTGTGAAACTCATTATTGTCTATGCACAGCCGAGAAACTCTGCACCCTTACCCCTGTATAATATTATGAAAAGTATGCCTGGGATGCACACGACGTGCATTCAAATAATGATTTCTCCAGCATGATTTTCTATGTAAGGTGGTGTTTATCTTACCAGTTACATTTTTATTTAATGTGACATCTAGAAAGGCAATGGTCTCATTACTGTACTCTACTGAGATCCTAAGAAAATCTGTAGTTTTCTCCAGGTAATCAACAACGTTTAACAGTTCAGCACTGCCCAATGCCCACAACAAAAAATATCATCAACAAACCTGGCATAAAAAATTATTGAAGTCTTCCATAGATGTTCGCATTTAAAAATATTTTTATCTCCCCAGAAGGTTAACACTAAATTATCATATGAGTTAATCATCATCTAACACTCCATTTATTCTTAAAGCCCTTAGCTTCTTACTAACATTATATATATGTTGCTTGACCATCAAAGGTGAGATATTTCTATAAGTTCTGATATCA
The DNA here is from genome assembly GCF_019279795.1 of Protopterus annectens. Lineage (NCBI taxonomy): Eukaryota > Metazoa > Chordata > Ceratodontiformes > Protopteridae > Protopterus > Protopterus annectens. The sequence continues at coordinate 19,234,290 of NC_056750.1, forward strand.
CTAATTAGGTCACCCAAAGATTGTAAGCTTTAAGAATAAATGGAGTGTTAGATGATGATTTGTATGCATTTTTAAGCATTGAACATCCAGTAATTCCTATTTTTAAAGCACTACTAAAAATGCATAAAAATACCCTACCCCCACTGATGAGACCAATAGTTTCAGGGAGGGGATGGGTTACTGAACATTTATCCATGTGGGTAGAAGTAAATTTTAAAAATCTGCTTGCTTATTTTCCTAGGATTTTGAAAGACACTGCACAATTCTTATCAAAATTGCATGATGCTTGCCAAACTTTAGATATGAAGAATGTGTTCATGGTAACCATGGATGTCAACAGTTTGTTCACGGTCATCACAAATTAATTTGGGTAAAAGGCAGTGAAAGAGGTACTGTATGCAGTTAATATATATGATGAGAATACCAACATTTTAATCCTGGAAGCACTAGCATTGGTGTTAGAAAATAACATCTTTCTTTGTAATGGAACACATTACAGGCAGGTACAGGGTGTTGCCATGGGCACATCCTGTGCCAACTCATACGATAATTTAGTGTTAGCCTTCTGGGAAGATAAAAATATTTTTAAATGTGAACATCTATGGAAGACTTCAACAATTTTTTATGCCAGATTTGTTGATGATATTTTTTTGTTGTGGGCACAGGGCAGTGATGAACTGTTAAACTTTGTTGATTACTTGGAGAAAACTACAGATTTTCTTAGGATCTCAGTAGAGTACAGCAATGAGACCATTGCCTTTCTAGATGTCACATTAAATAAAAATGTAACTGGTAAGATAAACACCACCTTGCATAGGAAATCATGCTGGAGAAATCATTATTTGAATGCACGTAGTATGCATCCTAGGCATACTTTTCATAATATTATACAAGGACAAGGGTGCAGAGTTTCTCGGCTGTGCACAGACAATAATGAGTTTCACAAAGAAATTGATGTGTTAAATGAACATCTTAAGGAAAAGGAGTATTCAAAGGAAAACTTAGAAAAAACTAAGAACGGTATAATATCTAACAGGGAAGCCAGGGCTAGACCATGGTTTTCTGATAATAAAGATCAGCAGGGAGATAAGTTGAAGCCATCTAATAAGTATGACAAAAAACCCAAGGTAATGCTACATTATAGTAACAATGTGTATGGGATATGTGATATTATTAAGCAAAACTGGAAGATACTAAGAAGTGACAATCACCTGAAGGATATTCTAGATGAGAAACCTAGATTTACCTTTTAAGTGAAATAGTAATATAAAAGACTTGTTATGCATAGAACCTGGTTAAAAAATAAGAAGAAGCCTAACAGTGTTTCCTCTGCACACATATGAACAGGGACTTTTCCCTGTAGGCATTGCAAAGCATGTTCAAATGTGAATGGTTTCAATTATTTTATACATCCTGTTACAAACAAAAAATACACATTTGAGTTTTATGCAGATTGCCAGACAGAGAATGTGGTTTACTTGGCATGCTGCAAGTCATGTCCGAGTTTGTATGTTGGAAAAACTAATTGGAAGTTAAAAACAAGAATATTGCATCATTTGCCATCTGTTAGAAATAAGGATAAACATAATGCATTGTACCAACATGTTTCTAGCTTTCCAGATCATACTTTTGTTTTTATGGTTCTGCATGTTGCACAGATGAAAAAAAGTGGGGGGGCATTGTCAATGATACAGAGTATGCAGAGTTAAGATGGATTATACAGCTGGCTGCTGACAACCCAACTAGGTTAAACAGTTCTGTACCTTTAAAACCAGCCTTAAAGAAAAGGCAGATCAAGTATAGAAAGTAATTGGTTGCTTTTAGAAATGTTTTAATATTTAAAGACTTTCATGGTTATGTGAAGTTTGTCTGATGAAGGGTTTTTTTAACCTGAAAGCGCTTACGTTTTATAATAAAAGATTACGGCCAGTTTGGACTCTGTTTTGTTTGTTTTGGATGTTTCCACGTGGAAGAAATACTTGCTGGCTAGAGTTTCACATCTCTTACTTAGTAGATTTTTTTCTCATTCAAGAGGAAACAGGTATCAAGTTGATGAAGTTTGTGGTGCCAATGAAATTAGCTAGTTGCAACTTCCTCTAAGCTCATATCTAAATCTACTTGTCTTGAGATAGGCTGTCATTATGTCTTTGCTGTATTGCTTTTGTCCAGCATGAGACATCCAACTGAATGAAACTAGAGTGTAAGACAAACTTGGTGAAGCTAGAATACATACAAAACATCTCTGGTACCATGTAACTCTAAGTGTTTATTTTATTGAAAGTGTTTTTTATTCCACCAAAATGATTTCTTTCACAATTCTATCAGGAGTGTATATATGAGTCATTCACCACCAACTGTTGCCAACAGTGATCATAAATGATAACAACTGAGAAAATTAGTTTAAAAGAAAGACAATATTCTGGTAATTTGGTCTGGAATATCATCTGGATCTTCCTCCTACCCATTGCTGATGGATTTACTGCACATCAGCAAGTCAAATGGTATCAGAAATACTTTGTCTAGGTAACTAAACATTTTCTGCAACATCAACAGGACAGTTTTATGGGATAGATAAGATCTTGCAGGGGATACCACTGCTATGGAACAAGAACAAAATGATGTATTTTCAAACAGAGTTTTATTTAAGGTTGAGCCTTTGGATACATCATTTTGTTCTTGGTCTGGTTTGGATCTAATTTGGTTTTGGTTTCCTGGTTTTACTGCTATGGAACAGACTCCCCATACACATAAAACAAAGTTTATCCTTGTCCATACTCAAGTGCAGCTTAAATCTATGGATGGGAAAAAGAAAATTTACCCCACAACTCCCCCCATACTACTAATGGACAGAGGCAGTTCCTAAATGATTTCTCCCATGCAGGTGTCCCTTCAGATTATCTATGGTATCCAGCCATCCATGATTCCAGTTATTCTCATTGGGGCAATATATAATTATCATCCATAAGATAAATAAAAGTAAAGCCAATCTATAACCAAATGGGATAGGTTATTTTGAGCACAAAAAGGGAGACTGGATAGGCTTAAAATGGCCCACAAAGCCATCTGGCCTAGTACTTACCTGTGAACTTTTGAACCTATGAATATGAAATTTACCTAAACTCTTATACCAAGTGAATATGCTCTATACTTACTGTTCTCCATGTTACAAATATTTGCAAGACATTACTTTTATCTGATCAGGTCAGTCTGAAATTGGTGCAAATATTTATACCATGGAACTTTGTGAAATCAATTGGTATTTCCATGAAAAGTTTAAGCCAGCCAAATGAAAAGCTTAATGAATTGTCTAATAAATGTTTAAATCAAGTTTCAGTGCCTCAAACAAGCAGGGTTAAAGCTCCAGCAATCACAGTTATGACAAACTGAGTCAGTCTGAAAATCCCAATTTGATCTTTAGGAAAACCGAATGATTTTGAGCTAAGAGTGAAATAAGGATCCTGGAGGTACTAGAATCCTGGAGACAATATATGTGTACGTATATATATATATATATATATATATATATATATATATATATATATATATATATATATACATATATATATATATATATATATATATATATATATATATATATATATATATATATTTATATATGTACATGTTTGTATATACGGCCTTGAAAATGCAGTTTTGAAAATGCAGTTATCAATCTGATTGCTTATAACAAAAATACCCCTATTGTAGACATCACAAATGACTTACTAGTAGAGGCCATCATACTATATTATGTTATTCTGAAGCCTCTTCTCCATGTGACAATTCAGGCAATTTTTTGAAATCTTCAGAGAGAAATTTGCTTTTGCCAGAAGCTATCAGAGAAAAAGAAGGTGAAATTCAAAGGTACTGACATCTCAGCCTTTGCAGACTTTCCTCTGCAAATCTCGTGGGATTGGCATAATGGTTAACGTGTTTACCTCACAGACACTAGGTACAGGGTTTGCTTTTCACCTTTGAGGGAAATTGGCTAGGCCTAAAATGCCCCCAAGGGCTGCTAGTCTAGCACTGTGATAGAATCTGCTAGAATTTATATGGATTGCCTTAAAGCCGTATCTCTATATTCTTTCTCCTACAGGTTACTGAGCGATGATCTATGCCTGGCATACAACGCATCCTCGGATCCAGCTCTGATGGACCTTTTGCACAACTGCAAAATGAACAGCATCAGAACCACTAGATCCAAGGATTTAACTTTTGCTTGTGATATAAATAAGACATGTTGGCAAGACAGATGTGTGTCTCAGTAGATTTCTACGCTCTGGAACAGGCTCCCCATCCATGTGAAGCAGAGTCCATCCCTAATGCTATTCAAGCATAACCTTGAACAACAGAGGGAAAATTGGAACTTTACCCAAAGTCTGTCTCTCATGTCTAATAGACAGAGGCAGACAGTAATGCCCAAATATATCCCCCCACATAACCTCTAGAAACTTCCTAACGTACTCACTCCTAATAAACTCCCATGATACATAGGGACACAATTGAGTTGGGTGGCATAGAGGCCCTAGTGCTCATTAGCTTAGTATATACCTATGAACTTGTGACCAGGCCAAAAATCCTTCAACATGTTTCATACTACATTGTGGGAGAAGACAGCAGTCAACACATTTGAAATTCCAGCCAATGTTCATGTCAACATTAAAGGAATGTCACTGATTTTTGACTCACTACAGGAAGCTACCACTGAATTTTCTGAGATTGGAATAGGGTGAAACCAGTGGAGTCCAGATACTACTAGACCTCTTTGCCTCTTTTGTCATGGACTGCTTGGTCTGGATTTTTGCTATATGCTTTTTGTTTTCTATTTTCAGGTATCTATTTTGTACTCCTTTATAGGATATTCACTTCTACTCTTGAGTAGTTCACAGTAAGTATATCTGGCATCTACAAAATATTTGGTTATTGGGGTCTATATTATGATATCGCATGCTCAGAAGAGCGAATGACACATAATCGACCCCATGTAAGTGAAGGCTTACAACGTCGAAACCTCAGAACAGTGAATTTTTCCAAGGGGAAAAAAAATTGCTGTTCCGAAACAAAAACAAAAAAATAAAACAAAATTGTAAAACATTACATAATGTGGGGGGGCTGTGCCCCCCACACCCACCGACATGGGGGGCTGTGCCCCCCACACTCCCCCTACTTAAATATACCAACTCTGAGATCACACTACAGTGCCGAAAATGGCAAAGTAGTGAAAGCGCTAAGCAAATTCTTTCCCAGGGAAAGAATTCACTGAAAAGCTGCTTCGCTATTTTGCCTTTTCACGCTTTTCAGTTCGACAAAGATGCATTTGACAACCTGCGTCTGCAACAGTGTAATAGGGAGCCAGTTATTGCAATGGTGATGAGTAAGTCTGAAATATTATACAGTAACGTGAACGGGATGCATAAACCAGTTAAGCAGAGAAGACTATTCAAGACTATTTAAATAGGATCCAACAAAATTATCTTAATACAAGAATACCACCTAGAAGGAGTTCAGATATTTTGGCCAATTTCTGCTCCCCATAGCTGACCATCAGCTTTCTCCATGACCTCTTGTCATCTGCTGTGCCTACTGAACCACATTATGCCTCCCTGCACCTTTATCTGACCCATCTGACCCACATTTAGAGCCAATGAAAAGATCAAGGCACTAAAGCAGCATTGTGTTGCTGCCAGTGAGTGTTTTCCCTTTAATTCCCGACCCTTCTGCACACATCGATAGTGTCCTGTTGGTGGGACATGGTAATGGAGATCAATACTGCCCAGCCTCTCAGTTCTGCAATGGGCTTGATGTCAGCAGGATGGCTCACCCACCCTCAAGTAGCACTGTGTGCTGTTTTCTCCCCAGGAACCACCAAGGAGATCAATGCATCAGTGTGCCCCATGCATGTGTACCTTCTGCCTCCCCCAGGATGGACTTGCCCATACTCCCTGGCCCCATGCATGTGTACCTTCTGCCTCCCCCAGGATGGACTTGGCCATACTCCCTGGCCCCATGCATGTGTACCTTCTGCCTCCCCCAGGATGGACTTGCCCATACTCCCTGTCTACATCATCATCAAGTGCCTGGATGATAATCGAACTCCATTGATCTGAGGCATAGTTAGGTCTTTATCCCTCTATGCCATTGGGGAAGGCTAGCAGAAGTTCACATACTGAACATTCCTAAAAACTATATCTCGATAAAATACATTATCCTTAAATGTGGTACAATTCACGCAGCATGTATAGTAATCATAACCAGAATTGCCTCATTTTTTTTGTTTTATATGTATGTATAAAGGCATAAAGGGTAGAGTTCTTTTGGTTACTATAAGGAAAAAGTCAAATAACCATTGTTTTTATATGTACAGCTCAGAGGTTATTTAGATTTTTTTGAGGATATAGCTGTTGGATGACAGTATTTGGGTTCCACCTCCATATATTGTTAATGAGGGGATTGGAACACTGTCTTATTAGTAGATCTACATAAATCTAAATCATGCAAAACAGTAATATAGCTGCTAAAACATGTTTCTATGTTTTGGGAATTTATGGATAGAGAGTTACTAGTTAATTTATGGAGAAATATTTGTCCAGTGGAGTTGTCCTCTTATAGGATCATAGGAAATTACTAGGCTATCAACCAGGAAGTCATTTTAAGCCTAGCTGTTTCAACCCAATGTAATACCATAGAGGTACTAGTCAATACCCAAGATTGCATTTAGTGATGACTGCCCATGTCCAGGAGGGTTATGGGTGCTCTCCCTGTAAGAAATTATGGTGCCACATCCACTCATCCAGGTTCCTCTTGGACAGTGTCATTGAGGTGGTCGGTTTCACATGTATCACATTGGCATCAAGTATATACAAGAACAGGCATACATTTACTTACGCCTCATTTTTGTAATTGGAACCTACAGGTGACCTAGAACTGTTTCCATATTCAGCTAATTTTCTTATGACATCAGTTTTAAACAATTAATTGAATAATTAATTACTGTAGTTTAAGGACTAATACTTGGCAGTTAGCACAGAAGACTATGGCTATGAGTTTTTATAAATTGACTTCCTGTGATACAGGGTTTGATTCTGTCAGCTTTCATTTGTCTGCTGTGTGACACTGAGCAAGTCACTTATCTAGGTAGTGCTTCTGGGGCAATTGGGAATTTGGGCTACAGCCCTAATGGTCTCATGGACTGCATGTCTAGTAACTACTTATGAACCTATTATAGGAGGATTAACTTTTGTTAAAAGATGCTCAGTTTACTGAATTTATCCAATCTTCTGTGAAGGCTGGCAACTCAACACTGTAAAAATCTACTGCCAATAAACAGCGGACCGGTGATCTGCTTTGGCAACCCCTAACCATGAAAAGCCAAAAGTCTTTTTAGATAGATAATAAAGGTATGTTGCTTTCCTTTCCTGTAAATAAGGAATGCTTTTAAGCCTTTAGTACTTCCACATGTTATTACATGCATTATTCATGTCACTTTAACTTGAAAAGCACTTAAAAGTCTTGCATTAGCAGCTGGAGAAACTTATTGAGCTATTAATGGTAAACTAGGACAAGTATATAGGATAAGAAATCAGAAAGATAAGAAATAGAATATAGGATGGATGCATATTAGAAAATTATAAATTATTAAAATTATGGGGATAAGCCAGGAAGAGCTGTGACTATGCATTATAGACAGCGAAATTTAAATTACTTAAATATCAGATGTAGCCAAAAATATGCAGTATACTTTTGAGGGTATTACAACAGCATTTTATAAATATTGTAAGCTTTATATTCCAGCTCATGAATATGGGACTGGATCATTTTGCAAGTTTTGTTAGAAATAAATATCTAAAATATCAATTGGCAATATGTTCTTTCTGAATTTTCCTTACCTGAAGCAAATTATACTTTTATTTCACTAAAAAGTAATACAATTCATGGTCACTGTGGACCAGTAGTAGAATTTTACCAGATTTTTAAAATAATTAGCTCTGTATTTATTTCAATTTCAGTTCTGCATTTTGTTTTTGTCTGTTCTGGATTGGAGAATGCCAATATCAGTGATTCAGGCGCAACTCTATTGATATAGAAAGAAGAAAACATTGGAAGTGAATCTTCTTATTGTCTCCTAATATCACTTTTAAATACTGATGGTTCTATTATAGCCAAAGTAATGGATAACACAATTCTCAAGTCATTAGAGCTTATAACATTTCTATCTTAATATGGCGTTTGTCCTAGAAGAAAGACTGAGGATGCAAGTAAACACAATCCGTTGCTATGACTGTAGAAAGAAAAATATCTCCAGTTTCTCAGTTTTCTAGTATGATGAAGTTCAATGCAATGAAAGCATTTGATTTAATAAACAGGACATTTATATATCAGGTAATAGACTATTAAGGGGAACTAGCCATGTTAATTATAATAATACATAATATGCATAAAACTGCAAACACACAGCTTAGAATTAATAAAGACTGGGGTAAGGCGGGTTGCCACTGTCTGCTGCACTGTTTATATTAGCTATAAATCCTCAACTGTATCATTTACCTTACAATATACAAGGTTTGATAATATATAGGAGTAGCATTGTTACACATACTTGTGACACCCCACCACTGGACCAGTAATCAGGGAGCCTCAATCCTCACCACTAGCACCAGTGGGGGATGTACATTGGGAGAATAACAAGTACACGCACAGTATATCCAGATGCAGCTCTCTGCATCAAGTGCACTTTCCATTAAGAGCACACAGAGACCACAGTCAGTTGGGCTGGTTTCTCCCTCTTTCTCCAGATGCCCAGTAAGACTACGCACTGGCACAGCTATAGAGGTGAGTCCTTAGCCAGGGTTCCAGGCCATGAGCTGCAGCACCCTCTCTGTCCAACCACTGCTTTGTGTCCCTGCCCAAGTAGCTTACACACACTCTTGGAGATTTGTTTTACACACACACACACACACACACACACACACACACACACACACACACACACACACACACACACACACACACACACACACACACACACACACACACACACACACACACACACACACACACACACCTGGGAAAGGCTGGTACAGGTTTACTAGCTATACCCCCTTCTGCCCAGACTATAAGGTAGTTATTACTGCCACCAGTCACTCCTTATAAGCTACTTTAAGGTCCTTAACAAAGGGTGTCCAAACTTACTGTGTAATGTTATTGTCAATACAATTGGTAGTTTGACCACGAGCAGGGCTATTAGGAGTGGCCCAGAGTGTCACCAAATAAATATGTAAGTACTCTCAAAACTTAAATATCTCTACACAGATCAGCCACAATGAAAGGTTTAAATATATTTAATTATAAACAATAAAAGAACAAGAAAATACTCAGGACATAATTACAGTTGCATTAGAGTTCAATATCACAGTATATATTTAAAACAACATTGCAAGACAGTCTCAAATAAATAAAGAAAACATCTAAATGAAACTTTGCTATATTCCTGACTATAAGAGAATTATTATACCCTAGTTATCTTACTTCAGAGCAAGGCAAGTGTGTGGTGAATGGGTCTTCTTGTCAGGTCTAAGACAGACTACAGAATATTGAGTCTCTCTCTCTCTGTCAGAGAGTTCTTAAATTAATATATGAAATATTACTGCTAGGATTGCTTGCAGAGTTACTTCATTTCTTGTCCTTTGACTCTATCCCAGGTGAAAACCCCCACTGTTGGAAGGTCGAAGTAGCTAGCATTTACCTGTAAAAATACATAGATATCAGATCTTTGTCAAATGGTGGAAGTCATAAAACAATAAAATACTTCCAAGACAATACAGAAAGCTCCCTAGTTCTAGACATTGTGTCTCTTGCTGCACTGAAACTGAAAGATAACATCCTTTTATGGCCTGCCCATAAAATAATTTAATTTCAGCTATTTTTCTGAAGTTAACCTTATGTATTCCAGTTTCCACTGTTAAAATATATGCATTTAAACAGCTACAATAGTGCATGTACATTTGGTTCTATTCAAGTAGGGCACACTGTGGTTACAGTTCAAACAGCACTTTGCAAAACCCTTTTCAACACACACTTCTGTACCAGCGGTTTGATATACACCTGACATACAGCTCTAATACATTTTTAACACGAGCATCTTATATGAATCATGTTGATATTCACAAATGACATATACTTATTTACAAAATTCCAGATAGTTGGGCTGGCAGCATCTCCTTTTGTGACAACACTGATAACATGATTGTATGCATTTTTAAGTATTATCAGAAATAAGAAAATGCAGAATACATTTGTAGAGGACTAAAAGATAATTGGCTTTAAAGTAAACTTGTTAAATTTAGAAGTAATATTTTGTATGATTAAACCAAAAATGAAGTAGAAGACGTTATTATAATAGTTAGTGCCTAAAGTTTAGGACATAATAAATGTAACATATAATATAATTTTTGGCTCAGTTAAGAATAAAAATATTGTATTAAATGCTTTTTGTTAGGGTCCATACATTTAATTATGATTATATTTTTATATAAAACTTTATAATAATCATCTTTTTAAACATCAAAAATGCAGCAGAATTTATATCTAAAATCTAGGCAAAGGTATATTCTTACTACCTCAAATACATAAACATCATAGGATCATAGGAAATACATGGCAGCCATTTATGGCTTGCCAGTACCCACCTTTAAATCTGTACCACTGTCCACCTTTAGACAGTACCTCCTCTCTCTCTAGCGGGGCTAGTCAGGTTAGGCCTGAGGTGAATTTGTAAAAACCCATCCATTTTCACAGGTCCTGATTTAAGAAAGATAATCAGGGGAATTCAATACACCCTACATGATAATTTTTACCATGTGCATGTTACAGCGTGATGCATACATAGGCACTACAATTTTTAGATTCAGTAAACACCGTGTAGAGGCACTCAATCACATGCAAATATGTAAACTCTCATGGAATGCAAATTTCAGCATAAGTAGCTGAAATTTGTGCTAATGAAGCAAACCAATGTGGATGAGCAATCCAACAACCTAAAATAAAGCCATGTAGACTCCATGTACATGGTGGTAGTGTATACAGAAAATTTCAGAGTAAAGGAGTCTACACAAAAACACGGGCAATTAAAAGTATTGCAATTTGGACAGAACTGACCTTAGCAGATACTACCACACATATTATGACCTAAGTACACACTGTGATGCTAGAAAATCAGTCTCCCAAATAAAATGTCATTTTACTGCCCTGACATAAATGCACCTTTGGTCCCCCACCCCCAACTGAATAATAAACATGTACATAATGCAGGCTGTTAAAATATTTAAAACTAATGAAACAGAATATTATAATGTACTGTAAGCATAATGTGTTTTGCATTACATATATAGCCAAAGTAATACCCTGCCTTGTGTTTACAACATTGTGCTCCTGTGCAGTTTCCCTGCTTATGCGGCTACTAACTGTGTAGATTCCAGGCTGTCAGCACGGCCATTATGCAAATAAGGCCAAAAATCATTAGTTATTGAATCACAAAAAACAGTAACCCTGTAGGGATGTTCACTTCGTGTAGGGATCTACATAGTGCTTTTGTTTCCAGTGGATGTCAACAGTGACTGATGACATCAGGGGTGTGTGTCAGCTTCCATTTTTTTCTGCTAACATATTTGCACACCAATGGGCAATGGAACAATAAAAGCCTTGTTATTTAACTAATCCTGTGGCAGCACCTGGATGTGTAGAGCTACAGTGTTGATGGTCCTGGGATCGAGTATAGGATGTACAAGCTTATCTTCACATTTTATGTTCCATGTGTTTGCACTGTCAGGAAAACAGCAATTAAAATGATACTTTTTTTCTTATTCTTACCTTATTTATGTGACAGTGCACAAAGCTGCATGAAGGTGTGCTTGGCGCACTACTGAGCACTCAAGCAGGTGTTTTAAGTCATGCTAATTACAACCTAAGCAGGTGAACTGCATCTTAATTAGCCAATCCCACGTGGTGGAACTATTCGACAAATATATAAAGTATCCATGTAACCTAGAGTCTTATTTTCCCTCAATACTTCAATACCATTGGAATAGAGACTTGAAAATTTTAACTGAGATAATGCTAGGGGCTGCTGCATCTGCATGTGCTCAAGGCTGAAGTCATTGCTGCTGGTACTGGTGACAATCGGCCTAGCCTGAGAAGGAGAAGAGTGTTCAGTCCCAGGGTAACCTACCAGGTGCTACATGAGCTGGAGATTGTAGAGCACTACAGGATGGACAGGGACACAGTACAAGAACTGTGTGAGCTCTGCTGGCCTCACCTTAGAGCCAAAACCAATCAAGGGGAACCCATCGCAATGAAAACTAAGGTATGTGTAGCCCTTAGAATATTAGGTACAGGTACTTTTCAGAGACCAGCTGGGGACATGATGGGGTATCACAGGCATCATCATCCAGGATACTCCACCATTTCCTGGATATTATGCTCATACACGCCAGGAGGCACATATATTTTCCCCCATCTTCTGAGGAGAGGGACAGCAATATGCAGCAGTTCTACTGTGTAGCACACTACCCTGAGGTACTGGGTGCCATAGATTGCACTCATGTACATATCAAGATACCATCTGGTTTGCATGGTAGAATCTACATTAACCACAAGGGACACCACTCCATCAATTGCCAAGTCATGTGCAATGCCCAGCCCAGGGGATTACCTTGAATGTGTGTGCTGGCAACCATGGCAGTTATCATGACTCCTGTATCTGTTACACATCACAGTTGTACCAGATGTTTGCTAGGGGGACATCCCACGGGGCCATTTACTGAGGGATGCTGGCTATGCCCTGGAACCGTGGATGATGACACCCATAGAAGTGCACACACACCCATGGAAGAATCTCATACTGAGGCACATGCACAAACTAGAAACATCCTAGAGCATGTGTTTGGGGTTTTGAAGTCACAGTTCCAGTGCCTAGATATATCCAGTGGAGCCTTGCAGTATAATCCATGCACATGTACACAAATAATTACAGTATGTGCTATGCTCCACAATCTGATCCTGTGGAAACAGCTGCAGCAGGATCAGCAAAGGGAAGAGATACACACCTGCCACCAATGCCTAGGTCCCCACAGCCATAGTTGCAGGAGGACTGGGAGGAGGAACCCCACTGCTGTCCCTGTAGGCAGACATAGGGGTGCTCAGAATGCCCTTGCTTTGGCTAAGAGACAATGCATAGCACATTCACTGACCACTTAGGGACGCAGGAGCTAAAACCTGTCGCCTACTCACATGCATATATTTAAATTGATGCCAGGCAACTCACACAACCTGTACCTATCCATGTATTGGCTGTGTACTGCTTGCATCAGACAGAGTCAGCCCTGAGCTAAAGGTATATCAACCACTGCATTTGAAAGGTAGGTATTTAACCTACACTGTAGTCTTGAAGAGTATTATGACATACCCTTGTATCTATTACCTTAGTACAGTATGCAAGTAAATAGTGGTGGATTTGTACAGAAATTAAATTAACATGTGACTACAGACACTTATTTTCTAATATGTGTCCATTTGTAATTAGTAGGCCTCAGGCATGAAACATTCACACAGTCCTACCTCAACAGAATACTGGTACATCATTTGAGAGAGAAGTTAGAAAGTGAGGCTACACATTGCAGTTTCTAACTTCAGACCTGCTTATATCCTAACAGTAACTGTGCTTTGTTCCCCCACCCCCAAAACAGGAGTGTCCACTTGTAATTGCCATAACAGTAACTCAGCTATGCTATCCCAAAACTCACAGTATGTGTGCTTATGTCACAGTTAATATCCTCTCACATTTTAAGGACAATTATATAGAATTGCTTACATATTTTATGTGTTAGGTAACTGATGAATTAATAACAAACACACACATGTAAGACAGAGAGATGTATACCATTATATAGAATTACACATTGTATGTATTAGGTAACTGATGAATTAACAAACACACACATGTAAGACAGAGATATGTAAATTTGTAACCATAATTATGACAGGTTGTGTGACTACTAACTGCTCTATGTCCAAATATAATACAGAGAACTTGTACAATATACAGTCCATGCTTTGATAGTGGTATACATTTTTATGCAGTTGGTTGTGTGATGAATGACCCCAGTTCTGTTCTGGCAAGCTGCTTCTGTGGAAAAAAAAGACTAAGACAGCCATCCTGTTTGCTGAAGCTGTAGTGGTGTTGAGGGTTCAAATCCTGATATAACGAGAAATTTTGGAGGTGTACTATCACTACGTAGTGTGTTTTTACAGACTTTGACTCTGTGTCCCATACTTTTGTCATCTTTGTCCACATTTGCGTGGTGCGTGCGCCACATGTGGAAAACATTTTTGATAAGCCTTAGCTAGTTTGTGCAAAGCACAGCATTGCAGAAACAGAGAACAAGCAGATACGATTTGTCAGACTGCCAACAACAGAAACCGGATACATTCAGTTATTGCTGTTAGTAATTGGGAAATCCTGGCCTGAAGTAGTGATAGGAGTGTGCTATAGTAGCAGGTATATATTACATAAAAGGAATTCTCAGATGTTACCAATGCGCCTTGTGTTTGCGCACTGCTTACCTGCACGCAAACAGGTAAAAGAGGAACAGTGCATGCAGGTACACTTAGTGGAAGAAGCATTGCATTTGTGCTATGCCTATTACATTACATGCATAAACACATTTGTGTTCTTGTTGCTCTATATTTCCCAGATGCTTTGTCTGACCTAAGACTACATATGGAAGCATTGCAAACTGAGGGCACAATATAACTATATGTACATGAATTTAATATCCATACATTTGTTTCCCCACTACCAACCACACCAACAATCAGTACAACCCTGGGGTCTCCTTAATTTTACAACAGATGAATCAAACACAAAACAAAGTGTAATATATAATGCTGTGTGCTCCCTCATGGGCAGGGCCATTTAGTGTTGCTCACAGGCTTGCACTGCCAAACTCAAACAACCAAATATGCTCAGTAATGGGACTTGTGTTGTTACACAGCTAGACTTCTAAACAGTATAGTACTGTTTGGGTACAAACCTCAGATGACACTAAGGAGTGATGTGCCTATGTAGGCCTCCCAAGCTTTTGTTCCCCACATGGCTTGCTGATTTAATCTACTATAAGTTCACTTGTAGTTTTACATAAATCCGACCTGTGCCATGGTGCGTGTTAAGTACTGTGTTCTGTAGTCTGTGCACTTACTGTGCACTTAGATATGTAGGGGTTCAGTTCTCACTGCAGTAGACTTTGTGTGTGTGTGTGTGTGTGTGTGTGTGTGTGTGTGTGTGTGTGTGTGTGTGTGTGTGTGTGTGTGTGTGTGTGTGTGTGTGTGTGTGTGTGTGTGTGTGTGTGTGTGTGTGTGTGTGTGTGTATGTATACGTGCGCATCCATAACAAAGATAGTGGAAGTGTGTATCCCAAACTGACTTCTCCAATGGCATGGTTTTGCAGTGGTTTTCTCCTTGCACAAACATTCATTTCAAGCAAGCCTCCAACCTCTTGTCCCCCACATGGCCTGCTGATGTCATCTACTATAAGACCACCTGCAGTCCTGTTCATAGGTTCATAGGTTCATAGGTTCATACTAGGCTATCTGCCCTAGGGCATTTATAAGCCTAGCCAGAATGTGTTTGGCTTTCGCCACCCATTTTAAATTAATTTTGCTATGCCCTTTTTTGAGGTTAGTATACTGTGCCTCTGTCTAACAGTGACACAGAAGTGATACCCGGGATAAACCTATGATCTCCCATCCACTCATCAAGATTCCTCTTGAAGAGAGTCAATGAGGGACTCTGCCTAACCTGGACTGGGATTTTATTCCAGAGTGAAGGGAGCCTCTGGGTTATGAATCTGTCCCTCCAGCATGTCCTATTTATTTCAGTGCTGAGGTTTAAGTCCCTCGAGCGTGTAGCTCGATGGGATTTGGATTTTCTGAGTTGCAGCATGTCCATTAATTCCGGGTTGGACATGGCTTTATACATCAGGCACAGATTTCCCCTGAACAGGCGGTATGCCACTGAGTAGAGCTGGAGTTTCTTTAACCGGGCAGCATATGGCATCTGTTTGAGCCCTTTGATCCTCTTGGTGAGGTACTTTTGGGGTCTTTCCAGTTGCTGCAGGTGTCTGGTAAGGTACATCCCAAAAGGGGCATTGTACTCAATTATGGGCCTGATGAGGGATGAGTAAAGAGGCACGATGACCTCCCCTGATCTAGATGTGAATCCCTTCATGATTAGGTGGGCTATATAAAATGTTTTTCTAACCACTTTGGCCACGTGGTTGTCAAATGAGAGACTGCTATCAACTTGGGTCCCCAGGTCCCTAATTACTTCTTCTGTAGTTAATGGATTACCACCTATGTGGTAATTTGTGGGCACTTTGTTTTTGCCAAAGAGATGACTATACACTTTTTGGCATTTAGCTTGAGGCCATGGCTCTGGCACCAGTTGTCTGTTTCTATGAGGCCCTTTTGGAGGATGCTTGTGTTGGCTGGAGAGTCTATTATGGCGCCCAGTTTGCAGTCATCTGCGAACTTGGTCAGCCACAGTCCTTCCGTGTTGGCCTGTACCTCCGAGAAATATATACCGAACAAGAGAGGTCCCAGGACTGAGCCTTGTGGGATGCCACTTGTAACTGGTTTGGAGTCTGACATGGCTCCAGCAATTCTAACCATGTGGGTTCTGTCCTTGAGCCAGTTTGCAACCCATCTAGTGACATAGAGGTTTATATTTAAGCTGGTGAGCTTATCTATAATGCCCAAGTAGGGTATTGTATCAAAGGCTTTTGTGAGGTCCAGGTAGGCTGTGTGGACCACCTTCCTCTCATCAATGGCCTTGGTGACTGTTTCAAAGAAATCAACCAGGTTTAAGAGGCAGGATCTGCCCTTAACAAAGCCGAACTGGGTAGGATCCAGTGTCTGTAGGTCCCCAATATCTTTATATATGAGGTCCATGATGATCCTTTCCATAGCTTTGCAGACCAAGCTAGTCAGGCTTATGGGGCGATAGTTTCCAGGATCCGTTGAGGCACCACCTTTGTGGAGAGGGACCACTGTTGCTGTACGCCACTCTTTGGGTACATATCCTGTAGTAAGGCTGAGATTGAACAGTAGTTTTATGTTTGGGTTTAGCTCTTCTTGGAGTTCATGTAGGACGCAGCCCGGGACACCGTCTGGTCCCATTGATGCTGTGTTTTTGCTTTGGAGAGGGCGGCTCTTACCTGAGCATCTGAGATATCAGGGGGTCAGCACTCTGCTGGGATAGATATTTGCCCTTTTGGTGGGGAGGGGGGGAAGAAGTTTGCGCTGAACCTGTCAGCTAGGATGTGGTCAATGTCTGTGGGTTTGGTGTATTTTTTGTCATTTTGGACTAATTCTGAGCATATCTGGGAATTCCCACCCAGGTTCCTAACATAACTAAAGAAAGCCTTGTGATTATCCTTAGTGTCCTGTGCAATTTTTCTCTCAAAGCTGGCCTTAGACGATTTTATGAGTGCCAGTAGTTTTTTGCCAATACTGATCAGAGATGCCTTCCCTTTTTGGGATTTTGCTCTATCATTTAGTAGCTTCCTCGTTCTATTGTATAGTTTGTTTATGGCTGGAGTCCACCAGACAGGACGTCTGCCTTTGGAGGATTGGGTCTTGGTTTTATTTGGGATTGCATGATCCATGCATTCCTGAAGGTGTTCATAGAATGCATTTATAAAGGATTCTACAGTCTGGGCCGTATTTTCTACAGGCCCGGGGGCTTTGAAGGATTACACCTTGGTTTTGAGGAGTGTGAAATTTGCTTTAGAGAAGTTTTCCACTGTGGATTTCTGGGCAGGAGGTGGGGTTGGGATGTGAATATCCAGTGAGATTAGTTTATGGTCTGATCTTACCAGTGAGGGATACACTTCTGGTCTGGAGCATAGTGTCCCCATGTTGGTGATGATCAGGTCCAGTATGTTTTCCCCTCTTGTGGGAGTGGTAACAAGTTGTTCCATAGCATTTGAGTTTATAAATTCTAGGAACCTTTGGGCTAGGGTGTTGGAGCTAGAGTAATGCTCCCAGTCTATGTTTGGGTAGTTGAAGTCGCCCAATATAATGGTGTTTGGAGAGACCTTCATATTTTCCAGTGTTCTCAGGAAGGCCAAGTGGGGTTCCTGGGTTTGGGAGGGTGGTCTGTAGCAGGCTATAAACTGGAAGGCAGTTTTACCCACTGTTACTTGCACATGGATAGTCTCTGATGCTTCATGCTGTGCCACCAACCTGGAGGTGTGGGTATCTTTGAATATTGATACTCCCTCCTTTTGTGGTTCAGTCCAAGTTTTGGGCCGAAAAGCATGGTATGAGGTATAACCTGGTAGTGCTGGGGTGCTCTCGGGAGCCTTGAACCAGGTTTCTGTTACTGCACAGATATCGATGTTCTCCATGCTAAGGAGAGTTTCAAGTGCGTGCATCTTGAGGTTTAGACTTCTGGAGTTGAGTAGCATTACTCTTAGTTTCTTATCCCTTGTGATACCTATGGAGGTGGGTTTGTCTTTTGAGCCTTGCCTAAAAAAGGCACTATAGGGGTAGCAAGAGCCTTTGCCAATATCCGAAAGCCCAGGGGAGACAGGTGCAAGCCGTCTCTAGCGAAGCATCGTGGCTTGTTGAGCATGTCATCCCAGGCTGACAGGCATTGGATCCTCTTTGAATGACACCAATACTTAAGCCAATTGTTGAAATTGATCATCTTGTCTTCATATTGTGGCATCATTCTTGGTGAGGGTAAGATGCTACTCAAGGTCAGGGTCATACTGGCCTGGGTCACATGCTCAGAGAGCTCCTCTATGTCTCTTTTCATGTAGTCCAGGGAGGTACATCTCAGGTCATTCACACCAGTATGGACAATGACTGAGTCATATTTGTACTTGCCTTGGAGTGACCTGAGTGCTTGTGTTATGTGGCGGATCCTAGCGCCCGACAGGCAGCTCACCATGCCCTTCTCCTTGTTCAGCCTGGTGAGCGGGATGTCAGTGTGCCTGATGATAGAGTCATCTATTACAAGTGTATCAGGTGTGTTGTTTAGCCTTAAGGGCAGTGACTGTTCGGCACACTGGCTTTGTGAGCTATATGTTGCACGTGTTTTGTTTTGGGGTAGCGGTTGCTTGGGTGTCTGCTTTGGAGGTCTCTGCTGCTTAGGCAGATTTTTATTTAGAGCCTCCGAGTATGTTTTTGTGTGTTTATGTGTTTGGTTTGCTGTCGTGGTAGGTCTATGTGAGACTGGAATTGTAGTGAGTGTGGTTTCCTTCTCCGCCTGACTGGTTACGCCAGTACTGAGTTGAGAGAGCTTAGCCTCCAGTTTGGCTATATTAATGCATCTCTCACATGTGTTGGAATTTGTTGGGAGGAGGAGAGGGTTGTCTGTGTACATGAGGCAGTTGTAACATTGCCTCAAGATTACCAGATTCATCAGCTGGACCGGAGAGGAGATTGACAACTGACCTTTGGACATACTAGAATAGTATTGGGAATTCCTTTATAATTGAAAAAAAAGGGCCAATGGGGAACAAGGTACTCAAGGGGAGTTTGTGAGGGTGTAGTGCTTTTCATTTTTTAGTGCTGACTTATATAATTGCTTTAGTGAGCAAGTGCCAGGCAACTTAAATGCAATGTGTTACAGGTAACTTAAATGCAAAAACGACAAACAGTAACTTTCTTTTAAGTGAAACAAGGAAATAAGTACAGTAAGCAAAGCAGATATCACTAGGGATCCACAGAAGCGCTGAAAAGCCACGTTTTAGGTGGTATTAGCATTTCAGGGAAATAACAAGCAAACAAACAACAAGCATACAAACAAAGCTAGATTCAGCAGGCCTGGATGTAGTCTATGCTACAGCAAACAAGGTGTACCAATTTCAGTAAGAAACAGTTGAAATATGCAGGCACTATAAGCCTTTAACCAGAAATTCCCAGCTCAGAAGGGCAGAGTCCAGCCTCTCCTCCCACAAGAGTGCAGACCACAAACCCTTTTAATGTAAAATAACTGGCCTGAAGCCCAAGTGCTTAAACCAGAATTAATACACTTTTAGAATAACAGACACTGAGCCCTCACTCAGCAGTTCCCAACTTAAAAGGATGTAAGCTACCTGTTCTGCCACTACAGTGCAGACCACAAACTTTCTTAATGTAAAATAACTGGTCTGAAGCCCAAGTGCTTAAACTAAAAGGCTTAGAACCACCAAGCAGTAATAAATACAACTGAGTACTTTTAAGATGACGCAAAAGCAAAATAAAGTAGGAAGAAGCACAAATACAGTAAAAGCAGAATTTTTTTTTTTCAGAAAATTAGCAAAAACAGTAGTAAAAACAATTCACATGCAGTGCAAGCTGGCACACTTGAGTATGTAGCAATATTAGTCCACACACAGTTTGAAAAAATGTAATTAAATTAAAAAGGACTAAAAGCAAGTGCAGAAAGGGTTTATTAGGTAGAATGTGGTAAAGAGATGGGACTGGGGGAGTGTCCTAGATCAAATCTACAGTGGGGCGGGCACTGCAAAAGCCACCAAATTTAAAACTACAACCAAGAACAGGAAGGGAGTGGGGTGGGGAAGACAGTTTCAACAGAGATAGATATGAGGAATCACAGTGCAAATTATAACCAAAAAATATATACTGATATCTGTATATTTGCAGAAAAGTAAGACAACAGATATCTAAGTAACAATTTAGCTCTATAATACAGAATAATGCAAAAAATATACTCAGCTCTATATATTTGCAGAGAGTCTTGTAAGGCTGTCTCTCAACAATCCACTTTAAATGCAGGCTGCTATTAACAGCAAATTAAGGGAACCTTGAGTTAACACACAAGCTATAGAAACTAAAATGAGGGAAGGGGGTGGGGAAGACAGTTTCAACATAGATGGATGGGAAATGGGAAATTCACCCCGGGGATCACTTCTGTGGCTCTGCTCGACAGGGGCATAGGAAAATAATTTTCTTGGGTGGTGAAAGCCAGGGTACATTTTTTGGCTAGGCTTGTATGGGCCCTAGGGCCGATAGCCTAGTACCTACCTATGAACCTATATGAGGAATCACAGTGCAAATTATAACCAAAAAAATATATACTGATATCTGTATATTTGCAGAACAGTAAGACAACAGATATCTAAGTAACAATTTAGCTCTATAATACAGAATAATACAAAAAATATACTCAGCTCTATATATTTGCAGAGAGTCTTGTAAGGCTGTCTCTCAACAATCCAGTTTAAATGCAGGCTGCTATTAACAGCAAATAACTGTTGACTGTTAAAAATCAAACTTGTTCTGTGATGCGTGCATTAAGTACTGTGTTCTGTAGACTCTGTACTTAGGTAGGGGTTCTAGTCTCACTGATGTCAAGGGGGGAGGTAGTGTGTGTCTGAGCTGTTTCTAGACATTACAAAGACAGTGTCCTATAGTAGCCTATGGAATACTGTTCCTTGCACATTCATCATGCTATTTTATTTAACCACCATTACAATGTGAAAGCCTACAGAATGTACAGTTGCTGCTGTTAGTTATGTAAGAAAAATTATAGTTAATTTTCTTTGTGTTGGTATGATTACTTTTTTTTTTTTTTTTTTTTTTTTAACTGTGCTGCTTTTGACTCTGTTGCTTATGTAATGTTATGAGCAAATGAATAGTCAATTACTGCTTTACTTCTGTTGCAGTTGTGTTGCCCACACTATACATTGGATTCACACCACATGAATCCAGTTCAGTTCACCTGTTGATAAGTAAACATGATGCATGATGTGTGAGAAAACATCCCTGTACCCTTATGCATGGAGTGTACAGTAGGACTGTATATTGTAAGGTAACTGTTTCTGGTCTAATTTTGATCTTTAACACTGTTTCATTGCCTTAGCTGCTCTGCTCTTGTTTGCATGCAGAGAGCTTAACTTCTTGCAGTTATAGATATAGAAACAAAAATTAAATAATTTTTTCCTTACAGCTGGCCAGTGGCACTGCGGTGGTGGTGCTGCGGTAGCGTTGTCGCCTCACAGTAAGACGTTGTCCTGTTTGATTCTTAGCTAAAGAGTCTTCTGTGTGGAGGCATGCGTGAATGGGCGTACCTTCGTTGAAGGTTGTGCATCAGAGCTGGCAACTCGGCATGTAAAAAATCTACTGCCAATCATTAGCGGACCGGAGTTCCGCTGTGGCGACCCCTAACTGGTAAAAGCCGAAAGACACAACAGCTGGCCAGTGCTATCTAGCAGAGCATGTCTTTTACAGCTCAACATACCTGGGCAAATGTCAGTTAAATAATCAGTAATGATACACCTAATCTCTCCATAACAGAAGTATAGATCACATTTTGGATAGACCTCCTACTGTCCACCCCATACGTTAGTCCACAAAAAATAGCACAATATCACATACACCCACCAATTTTTCATTCTCTATGCAGATACCAGGATCACGCCTCACATTACGAGCTGTCAGGGTCCCTCTTCTTCATCTAATAGCCTAGATGACATGTATTTATTGACTCAGTGCAGATAATGCCTCAGGCCTGTACTACAACATCAGTAAAGTACCATCATGGGCAGAGGTGGTCTCCAGCAACCTACATAAACAGCAGAAACATCCAAAATACAAGCATGGCACACCTAACAACCCAAAGCACACAATACACATAAAAATGGAGCACCAGTGTCTCAACAAGGATGTCCCTAAGCAATAGTTACCTATTGCAAAGGTTGTCCTTACAGTTAATTGTACAGTGAGGCATACACTTGTCCCACTCTCCAGCTTAAACAAGGAGAAATGTAGGGTCAGCTGTGTGTCACAAGTAATTGTCACATCACACATGCAATCAAATCTCTTCACAACAAGTCTCACTATTAATCCATCATAGTTGGTGTTGGTATGCACAACTTGAGATGTATCTGTAGGGATTATATGGAGACAGATATGACTGAGCTTTCCAAATGTGTGTCCAGCCATATATGTCCCTATGTTTGACCATCATTATAAACTTGCCTAGGATGAGACAACAATATAAAGAACAAATGATCTTCTGAAACTGGTTATGTGTCTGATGTCATTCTAAGGGGCTCCAGTTCCTGTCAGTGTGGCATGACACTAAGGATAGACCACGCTGCTTTGCAGAGACATTAACTTCACCTGGCACCTCTAGGCTTTTGCTTGCTGGCTAAGGCATGTGCCTCATCCGTAATGCCTTCATTAGGCAATGCCATCAAAATAGAGGTTACTATGTGAAAATATGTAACTCCAGCAAAGTAAGGGTCATGCTGCTAAACTGCAGGAGTTCACATCATAAACTGTGCTTAATGTCAGCATTTGTCCCAGAGGAAGTAATGGAGGTCTGCATAGTCACAGACACCTGATTCAAGGCTGCAGTAAGTAACCTGGCCTTGCAAGGCTACAGTGTCTTCCACACATTCAGACTGCAATTTAAAGTTCTGAGACCCACAGGAAGTGGATTATCTCTCATCATTAAAGATAATTCCTCCTCTACAGGGGTTAGACAACATAATTCTGTGGAGTTAATGTAACTATGGGAAATATGTCAAACCATTGTCAAGGATAACAATAAGGCTTTCCTCTGCTACATCAGCAACATCAAAGGTATAACTCAGATGTGTACTGAATTAATTATGGATGATATTGCACACACCGAACCTGTGTAACTTGAAAACCAGCTAGCAGACATGCTTGGATAAAAAATATCCCCACACCCACCCACAAGTTTACCACAGCACGTCTTCAACATAATCTCCAACCTCCCTCTACATAGAGCAAGTAGTCACTGTTCTCTCCAAGAATAGGAACATAGCCTCTATGGGACACAATGGCATTTCTACATAATGTTCTTAACCAGAAAACTACTGCACTAGGCACCCTATTCAATCACAGTCTGAGTACTGCCTTTATCCACACAGATTTGAAATTAGAAACTTATTTCCCCCTACACAACGGTGGATCAGCAACATACACATGTACTTCTAGTTCTTAAGTTTCACACACCTCAACTGTAAGAATATGGAATGGGTTTTCATGGATGTCAGATACAAGAACAGAGTTGACATCCAAACACTACATTTGTTCCAGGATGATTTTCCCAAGGAAAGGTTGTGCATGCTAAAACTGTTGTTATTAAGTTATGTAACTTGAGTCATAACATGTGTGCACAGCATTGATATTGGCTATCTTGACTTGTCCAAGGCCTTCCACACAATCCCATATTTTTGCATTAGTGAGAAGTGAAGCCAGGTAAATATGAACTGCTGTGTTGTCTGGTGGGTTGCAAACTGGTTCACAGACAAACACATTCGAAGTGGGAAAGTTGACCTATAACAGCAGAACCATCAACCATGGGTCACCACAAGTGTCACTGCTGTGTCCATTCATATTCACCATGTACATCTCGGAAGTCCAGAGTGTCTGAGGCTATCCAAGTTTGGCTTGAATGACACTTACGCACTATCATTGTATCCCCTAACAATGTGAGTGCTGTTGAAAAGGGGCTTACACAGACCAACGACTGATGACAATTCTGTGCTGTTAAATGACCATCATATAAATGCATAATCATTTCCTTTGGAATTAACAATGTTCCAGCTTATTACAACATATCCATGAATACCCTAATCACCAATTCTGTATTGATAGCCCTTGGAACACAAGTAGACTGCAACATGTGTCTGCAGTTGTGAGGAAGGTTTTCTAATTATTGTATCAGATTAGCAAAGCCATTGCAGCAGTATCACATTCATTTCTATATCCCCTATAGTCATCCCTCCTCAGGCCTACTCTTGAATATAATGCTGCCTTTGCTATGTATTGTAACAGACTCCTGTAGAAACTTGACAGACCTCAGTGATTTACAAGTAATATATATCAAGCTGTCAAACATATGTCTAATATGGACAGACTGCTGTAGATGTTACTGTACCCAATATGATACAGATTGCTTTGAGGTGACTTATGTATGGTTTTACATTGCTATCTGTGACCCAATTGTGATGAAAATGATGCCCCTACATATGTCATTTGGAACTACAGTCAGCTGTTAAAGGGCCATCAATGAAGAGTGACATATACAGGACATGCTGGAGAGATGGATACATCCCCCATAGGTTGCCACTCCTCTGGAATAGGCTCCAAAATCATGTAAAGCTGAGCACCTCCATGGCCCTGTTTCATCACAGCCTGAATGACTTGATGTGAAACTGTTACTCTCTGCCTTGCATTGGCTATGCTTCTCACCTGGACATCTGTTGTCCTTGATAGAGAAATCTTGCCCATACGTGATATTTGACATTGACTTTTATATTGTGGTTTCATGGCTAGGCTTCTAAAAACCATCAGGTCATTAGCCTACTAACAGCATATGTACCTATGAAGCTATGTTGATGTACATGTCAGAAATACTTATACAACGTTTTTCTTTTTTTAATTTCTCCAAATATTTTAGGTTTCTAATACCATGATGGGAATGGACCCAGTTCCTAAGTCAAAGTATGATTAAAGTTCATGAAATTAGTATTGTTTCACTCTTTAATGCTAGCCAGAAGTACTCTTTGCAGCACCCATAATGTGCCCAGTAATGGCTCCTCCTGCAATTCGTATGGAGTTACATGTATTGGTAATATATCTAAATACGATTGTAGATTCTTTTTTATAAGACCTGTTGCTCCTACTAGTATTGGAACTGTCTGGGTATCTTTCCACATTGCTCTTATTTCTGCCTGCAAATCCTGTTATTTTATGACTTTGTGTCTCATAAATGCTACTTTTGCCTTCTTTTCATGGATCACTTTATCTGGTTTTCTTGCATGTATCTTTTGAACTGTTGGTTATGGATGATCCCATGTGATATAGACTTCATCATTTTCCTTGATGCTTTGTGGTTCATGTTTCCAGTGTTTATCAGCTACTTCAATACCATCATGTTTACAAACTCCCCAGCGCAACAGTCTTGCCACATTATTCCTCCTCTCAGTATACAGTCCTTCTGCCATTAGCATGTCACAACCAGCAACGAGATGTGCGACTGTTTCCAAATCTATTTTTACAAAACCTACACTTGTCTGTTTCTCCCACATGTTCAATGGACTTTGTAAACCAATGTGTATGTAGCCCACTTTCTTGGGCCGCCAGTATTAACCTTTCATCTTTTGGTTTGAATTTGCCTCTCCTTAACCATTCCTGTGTTTGATCCTGATCAACATGAGGTTCTTCCAGAAGTTTTCTATACTTGCAACTATATTTATGCATTTTTCACATTTCTTGCCTTCTCATCTGATCCATCACCTTATATTCTTTCTTTTGGTTTTTGGCACATTCTACATTCGGTTGCCGCCTGATTTTTATCTACTTCTGGTTTGATTTCCATTCCTGCTTGACATCGATATGCTTGTACTAGACTAAGCAGGGAAGTCATCTTAGATTTATACTCCTCATGTTTCAAAACTTTCACTACGTTTGGGTTCTGTGAGGTCAGCAGATATGTGTGCAGTCCCATGATTGCAGATCTATACATATAATCAATTTCAAGGAAACCCATACCTCCTTCGGAATGAGGACTATATAATTTTGATATGCACTGATTTTTATAAATCATTTGGTGAGCATGAAGCATCCTTGTTTTCCTATCTAATTTCTCCAACACATTTTGGGGCCAGTCAATCACTCCAAAACTGTAAGTTATGACAGGAAGGGCAAATGGTTTTATAGCTTGAATTTTGTTCCTAGATGTCAGCACTGTTTTCAGGATTAATTTAAGTCTTCTAAAATATTCCTTGCTACTTTTTATTCTCATCTGTTCATGTTTTATTGTTGACCCTTCATCAATTCCCAAATATTTATACACCCTCTCTTGCTCAATTTCTTTTATACCACATTCTTGTCCCAAACTGATGTTTTCTTGGGGCTGCAGTTTTCCTGGTTTAAAGGTTGCTTTTGCACATTTATCAAAAGCAAATGACAGTCTTATATGATCTGAAAAAGTTTTGACTACTTGCAGTTGTGCTTTCAGTTCCTCATCTGATGAGCTATACAGTTTTAAATCATCGACAAAGAGAAGATGAGAAGTCTTTACACTTTTTTGTTTTCTAGGAGCCAAATTATAACCATGGCCTAATCTGTTAAGTAGACAACTTAATGGGTTAAGGGCAAGACAGAATAGCAGAGGCAACAGGGAGACACCCTGGAATTTCCCCCTTTGGATTTTTATCCCTGGAATAATAATTGTCCTTTATTATGGCTTAATTGCAAAGTGGTCTGCCACTGTTTCATGGTCATTGTAATGTAGTTGATCAGCGTAGGATGTATCTTATACATTTTTAAGCACTCTTTTTCAATGAATGTGTGATACTATCAAATGCTTTTTTATATTCAATCCATGCCATACTTAGATTCTTCCCCTTTTTACAGTTCTCCATTATGACTTTATTTACCAACAGATGATCCTTTGTTCTATATGACTTTCTTTTATTGCCCTTTTGCTCTATTGCGTGATTAAGTTTTCTTCTGAATGACTATAAACTCTGTCTGCATCAATTCTGGTGTATAGTTTATTCGTAGTTGGAAGGCAAGTTATTGGTCTATAATTTTTAGGGTGGCTTGGAGGTTCATTCTTAAGTAGGAGCATACCTCTCAACCATACCAAATTCCTCAGTATTTTCCAGTTTTGAGGGCAAAATAATGGGGTGTCATGACTTTCTGAATGACACCTTCAATTTCCGTTTTTTTTTTTTACAATTTCAAGTTATGGCTGCCTGTCGGACTCAGAGACTGGGGTGGGCCTGGAAGATGGAAAAAGTTTGAATTCTGCCCCACTTGCAACAAACCCAGTGCCAGAATCTACAAGCAGACCAATACCAACAGCTATGAAAAGGTGTAAGCGAACGAAGTAGAAAATGATCCATTCATGCCACATTTGCCGCAAAGGAGCGATACAGACAGGATTTCCAATAACAATGTGCTTGTTAGAAAAATGCACATATAACTATAATAATTAACTGAAGTTTCCCTTTAAAGAGAACAGAGATATATTTCAAAATGAGAGGAAAATGCACCATCTACTCATCCATGAGTCGCATATAAATAATTAACCACGTAAGTTGCAGGATTAGAGACAAGAAAGCTCCAGTCCCTGCAACTTCCTTATTGTAACTTTCTGAAAAGTTAATTTGGATGATTTACACATCTGTTCTTCAAATTATACTATTTTCCGAATCCCTTTCTTTTCCTAGTGTGAAATATCATCTACAACTCAAGTCCCATGACCTGTCTGATGTCATGTATTGTGGCATCCGTAAAACAAGTAGTAAATGCCCTTCAAATGTGATACAGTTGGTTGGCAGTCACAATTAAAATCTGCATTATTATAATACAAAAAGTAACAAATAACACTGCCACTTCATGAAACATGAGTCTTCAACTACACGCAAATATTATGAGTCCAGCTCCAGCACGTCTCTGTGACGCGTCCGAGACAATTGCTTTCCAAAATTCCAGTCTTCAAGAAGAGCTGCACTGTGTGCAGTGATGTAACTTGATTGAAAAGCCTAGTAGCCTATGTAAACAGATTAGCCTTATCTAAGTAAAAGGGAGGGCATCTGTGACTTCGCATCTGAAACAGAGCAGCATGACACATAAATGATGCGGGATCAAACGTGACAGCAAGCTCATTACCAACTTCCTCAGTGGTAACTGTTTACAATTGTACAGGCATAGCGTTAATTCAGTGCTGCTGGTTTTGTCACTGGATAAAAAAATGAATCTGCACATTCCATAGTGCACACACACGCACACACACACACACACACACACACACACACACACACACACACACACACACACACACACACACACACACACACACACACACACACACACACACACACACACACACACTTTTCAACATTAGGAGGCAAATGGACATATATCCAGTCAGACCTTCCTAGTCAACAAATGTAAAATAAATAAAAATAAACTGATCACTTGATTGGCTAGTTTGAATCATGAGACTGTTATGTCATCTTAGCCATCCATAATGTTCTTGTATTTTTGCTTTGATATAGTTTGTTCAAGCTTCTTGGTAGATATTAGTTATATGATTAATTTACAGTGCCCTGGAATGAATGCACTGCTAGATATCAAACAGTTCTGCTATTAAAACAAGGTAGCCATATAGTTTGATTATATGTTTTGAGTCATAGGATTTGATATACACACACAGACACACACACACACACACACACACACACACACATATATATATATATATATATATATATATTTACATCTTTTGTAGGAAGAGTTGTGTTAAACTTGTGATTTATCTAAATAGTTTAAACGCAGTTAAAAGTTCTTGATTGTTTTCTTAAATGTCTATAGACATGTGATTTTGTTTGAGACCAGTGATTGATTGATTTATGTTTTTAAATTTAGTGGCAGTCTCTTCTCTTGTTAAAACTGGTCTGATAAAGCAGAGATTATTCTGCAAATGCGCTCACCTAAATTTTAATTAAAGAACTTTTACGTAACACACATATATTTGTTTGGGATGCCATGTTTGGAAGTGGTTTTGTTCATTTTATATACGCATTGTTCTGGAATACTGGAACCCAGTTTAGGACCAAGACCAGGAATTTCACTGTTTTCACCATTATGGTCAGGTGACCGATGCAGCTCTTCATTGCCAAGGCTCCAATTGAAAAAGCAGAAGCATACACTACCTGTATCACCATTTAAGAGTTCACTGCTTAACATATGTGTGAAGATAGGTGAAGGCTGCCAGCCTAGCTAGATAGAATTTTGTAGATAATTCTGTCATTTGTAAATATTAATGTAAGCCACAGGCTTGTTCTCTTAAATGGAAGAAAAATGGTGTTAAATGTGGAACTGCAAAAATGTAACAACAGTGCACTCTGCTGTAAGAAAGCTGATAAGTCAAGCATTGTGAAATTCTTTGATCTGAAACTCAGAGCCGAGATGTCTAGAGGGAGGCATTCTGCCTGTTGTTTTGAGTCCAGAGTTAATGGCTAGAATTTACATGTATAATTTCTTTTATTGCTCTGGTTCCTGACCAGCTGCAAGATCAAAGGGGCCATTAACCTCTGAGTTCTGTTAGCCTGGGAACCAGAAAGAAATTATGTAATCTGAAATGAATCAGTGGTACTGTGTTATCAATTTAAGTACAGAAAGAATGAGAGCATTAGAGCATTTGTCTTGAGAACATCCAACATCACCAGCACTGCCTGTGTTCTATATGTAAGTTTATTTTAGAACTGTGTTTTCTCTTAGAAATAGCTAGGAAATAGGAAGATTAGACTAAGTGTTTCTTTCTGTGTTGATGTCAGAACTATTATACTGCATTATTTTAAGCATTTTCCTGTGATCTTTGAACTCTAGACCAGCACTGTGAAGTAAGAAGTAAGTATTGTCTTGTGTTTTTATTATTTATTATTAAATATTTTTAAATCTTTCAAGTGTGGCTGTTTTGTGTAGAGATAATTAAGCTCTAGAGTATATTGCATACATTGTATATAGTGATACTGGCCAAGCCACTCCAAATAAGCATTGACTGTTCAGTTGCACTTACCATTTGGATAATATTGGACAGTAATAACTGGACACCCTTTTGGTAGCTGATAAATATTAGTGGGTGGTGGCAGTGATTTCTACCATATAGTCCGGGTAAAAAGGGCACAGCTGGAGAACCTGTACCAGTCTTCCCCAGGAGTGTCTGTGTGGTTGTATATAACTCTTATCTCAAAGTGTGTGTGTGTGTCAGCTACTTGGGCAGGGACACGAAGCACTGGTTGGACACAGAGGGTGCTGGAGGTTTTAGCTTGCCCACTAGGCTGAGATCTGGACCCTATAGCTGTGCCAGTGGGGAGTCTTATTGGGGACCTGGAGAGAAAGGGAGAAACAAGCCCCAGAATAACTGTCATTTCTGTGTGCTCTTAAGGGAAATTGTACTTTACTGTGTGTGTATTTATTATCCTTTCCCTATATGGATGCCCCTCACTGGTGTTAGTGGTGAGGACTGAGGCTCCTTGATCGCTGGGCCAGTGCACGGGCATCACAATATGCATAAACATGTTTCAGTCTATAAACATCAACTTTTGGTTGTACTGTTTGCAAGTGCAAGAACATTTACTGTGGCCAGTCAATCATGCATTCAGTGCTCATTTAGCAAAAACATTGTAAATTAAGTAATGCATCAAACAGACTTTGAAATCTTCCAGAGTTAAGAATTAACAAAGGGATCAAAGTTGAATTTTAATATTTAGGTGGAAACATATTAATTTCTGATGATGCTTTCAGGATCAATCAAAGAAAAAGGCTTAAAGAACTTCTAAAGTATCAGATTTCTTGCTGAGTTTTATTTGTTCCCCAAATCATGCCTCTCAATCTCTCAGAGCAAGAAATCTAGGCAAACCCAAAAATAACAGTGGGACAAAGGCCGAAAAATAGGGACAGATTTTAAATACTGCTCCTGTAAACTCAGTTGCTAGAATAACATATTTTGCATTATTTTGTATTTAATGAGGGATACACAATTTGAAATTAAAATGTCTGCCATTATTTACAATTATTTAGTGACTTCAATATTTGTGTTGGTACCCCACAATTCCATTGGAGTGGGTGGGGTTATACGATTATGTATGCAAATTTTATATTAACCAGCACCCCGATTTTTGGCCAGTTGT
This sequence comes from Protopterus annectens, assembly GCF_019279795.1. Lineage (NCBI taxonomy): Eukaryota > Metazoa > Chordata > Ceratodontiformes > Protopteridae > Protopterus > Protopterus annectens. The sequence goes on from NC_056750.1 coordinate 19,266,043, forward strand.
GCCTACTTTTCATGGGCCTTTCTCCAGATTTTTGATGTTTCCAGGTTGAGAGGTATGAGTAGGAGCATTGTTTTTCCTGTTTTTAGCCAGGTTGGTGTCTGTTCTGGGTGCGCATATAAATAGTTCTTACTCATGGCTAAATCTTCTTGCAAAGACGTTAGTTCTTTTAACCAGAAGTTAGTTACAGTATCTGGGCTTAGTGTTTTCCATTTAGAGGCTTTTCTTAACTTTGTTTCAATCTCTCGGGCTGTTACTTTGTCCCATTTCATATCCTATACCTTTGAACTTCTTATTCTTTCTTTTACTTCTTCTATCCATTTAGCATCTTTGTTATGTTCCACAGGATCTTCACAAATACTTCTCCAAAATGTACCTATTTCTTTTTTTTTTGGGTGGTCTTTCAATTAGTTTTACCTTGTTTCCCAGTGCTCTATAAAACTTTTGGGGTCATCAATAAATTGCTTATTTTGTACTTTTCCTTTATATTTATATGTGTATCTTCTAAGTTTTTTATGCTTGCGCTGATATTTTTAGTTTATTATTTGTGATAGTGCATGGCAGATCCTGATCTGTTATAATATTGCTCATTGCTTTTATCACGTCTATGTTTCTTAGTATTGTTGTTGATCTGTTCCCTCTTCTATATTCGTCTAGCAGTGAAACTTCTTGTCTTAACTGCTTTATAATTTTCTCTATTTGATTTCTCCCCTTGCTTTCCTTTACTACCATGTCTTCTTGTTCCTAATTACTGTGTTCATTTGTTTTATCAAACTTCTGACTTTTGGGCTTTTATTGACCTTCTTCAGTCTATTTCTTTCATTGATCTTAATATGCCTATCTATCTCTATTAAATCAAGCAGCTCTTCTCTTAGATCATTTTCTTCTAAACTGAGGGCACATTTTTTGTTCTCCATTTTCTGCTGGCATTCTGTAGAAAGTTCTATAGCATCTTCCTGTGGCACATTCTCTTCAATTTCATCCTGTGTCATCCATTGCTCTGTCATATGGTGACTCACTGGCCTATCACTCCTCAACATTGGCTGCTCCAGAGTTGCCACAGTTTCCTGTTACTTCCCTTGCTGTCCAGCTTCAAGTGAATGTTTATACTGGTTTCTAGTGGAAATCTCGAAAATATCTTCAAATGACAGCTGACTGGTTGCTTCCCAATCCACTGGTTTCTCCTTAATTTGGATGTCTATTGCTCTATCCTGCTGTGGTGCTTTCTGAGTTAGATTTTCTACACTGAATTCTTCAATTCGCAGGTACTCCATAACCTCAATTTCTATTTCTTTAACTTCTCCTTTACTAATCTTCTTTTCCGCTTTTCGTCTTTGTCTTCTTATTTTTTGTATTGTAAAGTTTTCCATATCCGGATTCCTTTGCTTGTATTTCGCTTCAAATATCTTTGGTGCTGGACTTTTTGTATTGATTAGTTTTGCTTTCTCCTTTGCATAAATATTACACCATATTAAATCTCTTTTTATTTCCCATGTCCATATTTTTTCTTCCGATGTCTCCTGATCTTCCTGTTTCTCCTTACTTTGGGGACATGTTCCATCATGCTGTGATGTAACCTGCGTTAGACCTTCTACACCAAATCCTTCATTTTGCAGGCATTCTATAACTTCAGATTCATTTTTTTAACTTCTGCTTTACTAATCTTCTTTTCTACATCCCCTCTTTGTGATATTATTTTCTTTATTGTGAAAATGTCCATAACTGGATGCCTTTGCCTATATTTTTCTTTGAATATCTTTGAAGCTGCCTTTCTTGTATTGAATAATTTGTCTTTCAATTTTGCATAAATGTTGCACCATATCAAATCTCTTTTTCTTTCCTGTGTCCATATTTCTTTTTTTCAAAAATCTCTAGGTTTTTTTGTTTATATTTTTGCACTTCCTCAGATGCTTCTTTTTCCAAACAGATCAAAGTTTCTTGGTCTATATAATGTTTTTCACAAATCTGTTGTATTAATGAACACAAAGTTTTATTTGAGGCTTCTGACAATTTTTTTTGTGAAAGTATTTTTCTTTCCTATAATTTCTCTTAATCTTTTTGTACATCTTGTATCTGGAAATTCTGGGCTTTTTTGCATAATAAACAACAACATATAATTTCTTTCTTATCCTCAATAGTCCACTCTATCGTCTTTATGACTGTTCTTTGGCTTATCAGTTTTTGTCATGTGTGAGGACTGCTACTTCCTTCTACAATAGGGGGGATCATCCTCCACCTGGGCCTGGCCTAGCCCCATTGTAAGAATGTTTCTGTATTTAGGGGATTCTACAATGTCATTTTTTCCATTGCTGACACCAGTATGCCTACCAGGATCGGGCACTTTGTTATCCTGGGTTTTGTGCACCCAGCTGTCTTTTTTAATTTTTTACCTACTTATGTCCATGATATATGTTATATAATTACAGTCTATATATCAGTGTCATCTTGATGAAATTTTGTGAAAAACAGGGTCCACTTCATGAAGGTACTCACCAAGACTTGAGGATATATTCAATTTCAGCAATACTACTCTCCTTTGCTTGCTGACTTATCATCCATTTGGACCCCAACTGTCCTGGTGCTTATATACTGTATTACTGTTTTGATGAGAGTTGAGTATAGTGCATACCTAAAATCCTGATAGCTCAGTCTGATGATGTGACTTCTGATGTGCACCACAAATCTGTAATAAACATAATTCAAGGCATATTTCACATTGCATGTTACAAATTTCAGTTGTTATCTTTGCAAATGTTACAAGAACATCCACTGTAAAGTAATGAAAGGATGATGGTAGCATCTATCTAACTGGTCAAGTACAATATAACTGACAGGTGCAATCATCAGTTCAACACCACACATGCAGATGTAGTCTTCATTTATGTAAATATTCATCCTGTGCATCAGACACATGGCTTTACTATCCCTGAATCAAAAAGATAGAAAACAGGGATATGGCACAGTTATCATCACTTGCACAGGGTGTTGTGTGGGGGTGGAGGAGGCCTAGGATGACACATAAGGTTTGTGATTGTGTATGTGAGTAAGGAAGTGGAGCAGGGAAGATGGGCCATGAAAATGTGTGCGTGTCTGAAGGTGCCCTCAATGTAACATTGGTATATGAGTGTCTGCATGCACACAGCCAAGCTCAGTGCTAGCTCTACATGCCTGTATGTTGGACAGATGTGAGCCGTACATGGCAGAGTTGACACTTCATCTTTGTCACCCCCCGACAACAGAAACTGGCTCTGCCAGGAGTTGCACTGGCACCTCCATGCCCAAGGTCAGATGCAGGGCTACTGTCTCCAGGTAACAGTTGTTTGCTGGATGTGCTCTCTTCACTGGAATAACCAGAACCACAACCTCATGGCCTGACATGTCTGGGCATGGACAACACACTCCCTGATGGAGCAGTGGAAGTACTGCCACTATGTGAGTGTGATAGGACATGTCCATGTTGGCTTACAACAAATGTAGTTGCTGACTTACACCCATGAGGCCATTGTTCCCATCCCAGCAGATGCTTCATCACAGACAATGTGCATTCCATGACAGATACTCCACTCTCCATCACAGAAACACCTCACTCCAATGTGTTATTCATCCAATCCGTGGATCCAACAATATGGTCATGGATGTCAGAGAGTGTCACATCTAGAACCCTGAGCATTGGTCTGGAGCTCTTTTCTGAACATGCCTGTGCCTCCATGATGGCCCTAAACATATGTTGTGTTACATGTGAAAAGACACCTGCACCAGGTGGAGGATGGACAGCAGGCCTCCTCCGAGCACTCCTTTCAATCCCTCTTTGTGGCACCTCACCAACAGTTTGGCTATTGCCAGAATCTACAAGCTCTGAGGCAGTGGTAGCTACACTTCCCAGTCAATGTCCTCACCCTCCACCTGTCCAATACCTGTGGACTCAGTGGACTTGGGATATGTAGGCATACTGGCTGTGTACAGGGACAGTGAAGGTGGTCGGTGAGTGTCAACCTCTGTGTCAGATTCTGCCTCTTCATCCCCCAGCTGTGCGTAACTTTGGCCACCATCATCATCAGAGTTAGATGAGACACTGACATCAGGTGATGCAGGGGACACAGAACCACTTCCATGATCACCTGTGTTAAAACAAAGAAACACAGTAATACATTAATACCTGTACTACTGTGCTGCAATATATGCTAAACAATTTACACTGCTGTCACTATTACTGTTATACCTCTCAACCTCTTAGGGCAAGACATTGGGACAAAGCCATAAATGATGGGTAGACAAAGGCCCAAGAAAAGGGACAATTTTGAAATGTTGCCTTACAAACCCTGAAAGGTGATAGAGTAACAGGTATTGCTTTAGCATGACATCTCTGTAGGCTATGAAGTGTGAAACTTAGATCTCTGTCTTTATTTTATGTCTGCAATCTTTCATGACTTGTCAATAATTTAGCAGGAAATCACTATGATATGAACTACTGGCCAGAATTATGAGTCAAATGTCTGGACACTCAGCAAAACTCTGTACAGTTGACATGTATGCAGACAGTACAGCAATACATACAGCAGGCTTGAGAGGACATATTAGCAGATATCCTGGTATTTATCTATAGTAATGCGGTGGTGGTGCTGCGGTAGCGTTGTTGCCTCACAGTAAGACGTTGTCCTGTTCAATTCTCCGCTAGAACATCTTCTGTGTGTAGACATGCGTGAATGGGCGTACCTTTGTTGAAGGTTGTGTGTCAGGGCCGGCAACTCGGCACGTAAAAATCTACTGCCAATCATTAGCGGACCGGAGTTCCGCAGTGGCGACCCCTAACCGGGAAAAGCAGAAAGACACAACAAAAATGACATAATTGTATTATGCTTACCAACTGCAGGAGGCCTATGTCTCTGAATTCCTGATGGTCCTGAAATAAGTAAAGGAAGAGGTGATGGCAACAGCACCACATTTAACAGTATAACAGGGGGTAATACCTTTACTCATCTATATCTGCACTAACACAACTGTTAACAAAAGTGTGGCTGACATCCTCAAAATAAGCATAAAACTGCAGCTATCATAAATAACCCCCACCAAAAAACAACTTTACACACACAGATAAACTACTGACATCATGTCAGAATGCCACAGTATTCTAATGATGATCTAACAAAGCATACCTGGAAGCTCCTCTTGAGAAGCAGGAATGGCACCCACATCAAGAACGTGCTGGGTCACTGACTGCTGGAAGCTGTCCTGTGTGGTAATGTTTTCCAGGAATTCCTCTGTGGCAGTGAGAGGGGGTTCTGCAGCAGGGCCACCACTGGTTACCTAGTGATCGTGTGCTACTGCAGCTGCACACCTCCTTGCAGCTGTCATCATACCTGTTGCTGGGTGATGCACCAGCTCATATGTGTGACTTTATCATCCAATATCAGTGATATTGTGGACTAATTCATCCCACAGGGCTGTATGCTGAGCCATATTGGCCCCCTCTTGACAGCAGTACTGCATGATGTTGATATAATCCCTCTAAGATTGAGGTCATTCTCAGCCTCAGTAAATGGGGGCCTACATTGAACAGGCATTTAGTGTCTTGAAAGCCATTAAAATAATAACACATATAAGGATCACATAAGTACCAATAAACTGTTTACAGATACAGCAGTAAAGGAAGGCTGTCAGTATTCCCCACTTGGTAAACTTTAAATATTCAACATCAATCAAAAAATAATGATGGAAGGTACATATCCATGTTTGTGCCATAACAGATACTCAGCTATGCTCACCCAAACAAAGTAACAGTTCATTGTCAAAAAAACAGAAACAGCAAAACAAACTAAATAAATAAAAATGCTGGCAGGCAGAGTTTCACAGACACAAATCACTCAGGTGATGATAAACCAAAGATGTATTTAATGATAAAAATCCACAAGAAAAACAAAATGTGAGCGCTTTCGTTAAACAAGTGTTAACTTCATCAGGCACCATTAATATGTAAGACAACCATTTATATACATATAAAAACACTATGAATGGGTAAGCAAAGAGAGGCAGCTAGCTAAGCAACACTGAGACAGAACATTAATTAACCCTTTGATGACTGTGTTACAGTTGAAACTATTACATCTTAAATACAACTAAAACTTGTGATTAAAAATGAATTAATTAGTCTCATACTTGTGTCATGAATGTTATAAATAGAATTAAACTAAAACCAAAGTCATTTTTAAAAATATCATGCTAAATATTCCTATAATGCTAAAATATTTCCCAAAGCAAAATACATACAAAAGTGCTTGTGCTTAACAAATGTTTTAAGATATTTTGTTCCTTTCTAGAGCTTTTAATTTCAATACAGGAGAGATGGATGTCCTCCTGTCCGCTATTGCCTTCTGGTCACCATGTTAATGTGAATGACTCCTTCATTAATGTAAGCACCCCAACACCAGTGGACTGAAGCAGGTACCTATAGTACACAGTGTTTTTTAACCACCAAAAAGACTTTTCAGTACACAATTATTCTACTTTATGTATAAGTGAAACTACAGCTGACATATTGTCTAAGGGAATGTCTTTTGTACCTGTTAAGAGATTTAATGTTGTAGACACTATGTTGGATCTGAAACTTTATTCAAGAAAGTTGAATTTGACCTTACTACATGGTACTACCTCTCAAACTAATGTCAGTGAAGGCAGCATTTTAAGATCAGTTCTACTTACAACCCCCTTTGCACCTGAAACTAGCAATGTATGAAAACGTTTGTGAACTAGATCTGTATAATCTAAATAAGAACAAATAAAGGCCAGCTCAAACACTTCATAACATGAACCAAAGTGAACATGATTGTTTATTGAACTGCAAGAACATGACGTCAGGGTTATGAAACCTGACAAGGGGGGAGGGGTTGTAATCATGGACACTTCCACATACAGTGACAAAATGTTGGCTATGTTAGACACAGAAAATTACACAGAAGTGTCCCTTAATGAATTAAATGCAACATATAGAAAAATCTACAGCCAGCTCACTGACATATTTCTAGAAAGAAGAATCGACCTTTCCTTACATAACTATCTTAACATCATTACCCCAAGGATACCAGTGCTCTCTGGTATTCCCAAGATCCACAAGACCCTCTCAGATCCACCTATGAGGCCCTTAGTGGATGGAAGACACTCCATTACTACTGCTTGCGCCAAATTTTTAGACCATGAGCTGAAGAAAATATTGCGTAATACAAGCCAAATTTGTAAAGACTCCTGGGCTTTTTTAGAACAAGTGAACAAAACCAGGTATGACACAAGTGACATCATGGTCACTATAGATGTAAAAGATCTGTACATTGTCATCTCACAAGAAATTGGTCTTGAGTGGGTGGGTGACCTACTGTTTTTATACAAAGTTAACGAGGAGAAAATTAATCTAATTTTGGAATTATTAAAAATTATTTTAAGAAACAACTATTTCTCCTTTAATGGCAGGTACTTTTTGCAGACCATAGGAGTGGCAATGGGTTCAGCGTGTGGTGGGGCATTCGCGAACATGGTAATGGCATATTGGGAAAGAAATTATGTATTTCAGTCTCAGTACTATTCTAAGGTCAAACTGTATTATAGATACCAAGATGATATCAGCTTGATATGGAATGGGTCACTGGTTGTTTTGGAAGAGTTTTTGAGATATCTTAACACTACCACTACATTCCTGCAGTTCACTTGGGTGATTAACCTGGATCATATGAATTACCTTGATGTCCATTTATACAAAGACACACATAATGAAAAATATGCTACTAGGATCCATAGGAAAGAGACCTACTCAAACTCGTTCCTGCATTACACTATCTCCCACCCCAAGCATCAAAAGAGATCAGTAGTTAAAGGGCAATTAGTTTGAACAGCCCATATGATCTCCAGAGAAGATTTTCTTTTAGAATGCAACAACTTAAAAACTATGCTCTTGAGGAGGGAGTACCCAGCAGACTTATGCAGGAAGTGATAGGTAAAAGAAGAGTAGAGCATTTTAAGCCCATAGTTGGGGAAAACACACTAGACAACAGCCCCTCTGGAGTTGAAGATGGGAGACATGAGATGGAAAATGGACTTTTTGTAGCTCTATGGTGCTTACATTCAACTCCGACTCATACCACTTGATGTCCATTTTTTATTAGAACTGGGAATTTTAATGGATGACTTGGACATCAGAGCACAAATAGGAGAAAGACCTATAGGTACATACAGAAGAAGCTCAAACTTAAAAGACCTTCTTGGAAAGGTTCTAACTACACTAGAACAGGATGTGTAGGGATGTACAAATGTGTCTTGTAACTGGTGCCACAAGGTGAAATCGGGCAGCAAATTTACAGTGAATGGTATAGACCATTATATAAAAGGTAAATATAACTGTCACTCCAAGGCAGTAGCCTACAAGGTCACATGTGACCAATGCCTAGCATTTTATGTAGGCAAACAGAAAGGAAATTTAACGCCAGAATTTATGAACACAACTATGCCATAAGAAAGAATAATATTAGCATATTCAAGACAACACTGGCCACAATTTTACATTTATGGCAATAGATCATGTAGACATCGGTGACAAAAAGCCTTGGGGACTTCAGTTAGAGTTAAAGGAGTTAAGGTGGCAAATCTTACTACAGGCAGATAGATGGCCAGGGGATAAATGACAGGACATCCATCTCTCCTGTATTGAAATTAAAAGCTCTAGAAAGGAACAAAATATATTAAAACATTTGTTAAGCACAAGCACTTTTGTATGTATTTTGCTTTGGGAAATATTTTAGCATTATAGGAATATTTAACATGAGATTTTTAAAAATGACTTTGGTTTTAGTTTCATTCTATTTATAACATTCATGACATAAGTATGAGACTAATAATTTATCTTTTAATTACAAGTTTTCGTTGTATTTAAGATGTAACAGTTTTAACTGTAACACAGTCATCAAGGGGTTAATTAGTGTTCTATCTCAGTGTTGCTTAGCTAGCTGCCTCTCTTTGCTTACCCAATCAGAGTGTTTTAATGGTGTCTGATGAAGTTAACACTTGTTTACGGGAGGCCACGTTTTTTTTATTTTCTTGAGGATTTTTATCATTAAATACACCTTTGGTTTATCATCACCTGAGTGATTTGTGCCTGTGAAACTCTGCCTGCCAGCATTTTTATTTTAACAGTTCATTGTCATTTGTGCCATAGCAGGAGCTCATCATTTTTTACCCCCCCCAACAAACAAACTAACAGGCTTACAAACAATGTTGCTAACCAAACAACTGTGACATGCTAAAAGTGATATCAGAGGTACTTTCACTGAAACATGTGTACATAGTTATCACACAGCATTATATTTTCAGCCTACTCTACATCCCCAATACCTCTGATATGGCTTGAAAATCAAGGCCATGCCATGATTACATTTCAAAGACATGCATACAGATTTACAGCACACTGTCCTTAACTACAGTCCAGCATATGGATTATGTAGTTAAAATGGATACATACCTGCTGGAGTACAATACTCCTCTGTGGAGATATAAAGTTCAAAATAAATGTGTCACTGAGTTCAGCAATGCAATAACTCTCATCCACATCACTTTGCTCACCTACACATTTGCCATTTGATAATGGAGTACATTATTAATTGATTGCATCTGTCCTAGTCTATTTCAGTGATGCTAATTACAGCATACACAGCTGAAATGCATACTAATCAACCAATCCTGTGGAGCTAGTCAACAAGGTATAACAACATCCCTGTAGACACCATCATATTTTTTCATGTTGATTGTGAAAATAGTGGAGTGCAGACACAAAGCATTTGCAGACAGGGTGTTAATAGGTGCTGCTTTTTAAATACAGTTGTCTGTGCTACAGGCTGAAGACAATGCTGCTGCTGATGCCAAAAGCCATAGACAGAGAGAGTGTAAACTTTACAGGCCAAGGACACAGTACAGGAACTGTGCAACCTCTGGCAGTCTTGACTGACCACCAGAGCCAAATGCAGGGAAAACATCAAGTGGAAAGGAAGGTATGGATGGATGCATGCTATGCACTGGAGTCATGGCTGATGAAACCCATCTGAAATACACACACACACACACACACACACACACACACACACACACACACACACACACACACACACACACACACACACACACACACACACACACACACACACACACACACACATCAGCAAGGGGAAGGGGGACACATTCTCCTGACAATGCCAAGGTCACCATAGCCACAGACCAATGATGACTCAGAGGAGGAACCAGCAGCAGGTGTGGTTGTAGGCAGACATAGAGATACTCAATATGTCCTTGCACTCGCTATGACATAAGCCACAGTACACTGACTCAGCGCCTAGGAGCCTAAAACCATAGGTTCATAGGTTCATAAGTAGGTACTAGGCTATCGGCCCAAGGGCCTACGTAAGCCTAGCCAACATGGTTCCCTGGCTTATGCCACCCAAGAAAGTTATTTTCCTGTGCCACTGTCGAGCAGAGACACAGAAATGATCCCCGGGGTGTATTCCCTATTTCCCATCCACTCATCAAGATTTTTCTTGAAGAGTGCTAATGAAGAACTTTGCTTGACATAGATGGGTAGTCTGTTCCAGAGTATGGGAAGTCTTTGGGACAGGAATCTATCCCTCCAGCATGTCCTGTTTATTGTGGTGACAAGGTTTAGGTCCCTAGAGGATGTAGCTCGGAGGGATTGTGATTTCTTTAGGTGTAGCATGTCCAACAGCTCTGGGTTTGACATAGCTTTATATGCTAGGCAGAGATCACCTCAGAGTAAACGATATGCTACGAAGTAAAGCTGGAGTTTTTTGGAGCAGTCAGTGTAGGGCATTTGTTTGAGGCCAGTAATCCTCTTACATCACTATACTTTTGTACTAGGAAAGCATTACAGATAACAGTTCAACAGTAAGGGTAAACATTGCAGTTTTGAACTTCTCATCCCTACTTAAATCAGACAACAGGCAAGATTCCAAACAAGCAGAGTAACCAGACCAAAACAGTCTTGTTAGTGCCATAACAGGAACACAACTTTGCTCCCCCACCATCAAAAGAACAATCAGTGCTTGTTTGTGACATCCAGGCTTTCCTTAGTTGGCAACTGCATATCATATTATTCCCAGTTAATATCCTTTGACATTGTAAATGCAATGATATAGAATAGTGCACACACTGTATGTCCCAGAGTAGTGGACAGATAACTGATGAATGACCAAGGAACACAGACTTTTAAAACACTGCTGTATATTTGCAAGCAAAAATCAAAACAGGGTGTGTAATCACTACGTGCAGTATTTTAAAAGATACATTTTACTACGTGTACAGGTAATGTAATATTTTATTATAATTGTACATTCTGTTCAATTTTGTTTGTGTGCTGAATGAATCTTGATGCTTGCTACAAAGGTGTATGTGTGAAAAGCAGGGTTAAGGCACCCATCCTGTGTTCTGAATCTGCATTGGATGGTGAATTGGATTCTAGACCCACATAGGCATATTTCATGTGTAGTAACATAGTGTACTGTGTATATCCTACATTGATTTCCGTTTCTGCCTGTTACTACTTGTTTTTTCACTTATTTTTTGTGGCCGCTGTGCGGTGCTACACGTACCACAAATGGCTTCAGCTATGCTCAGTTGGTTTGCACACACAGTAGCAGTGCACAAACTGCACAATTGGAACACCCAGGTACCAGACAGCACCCAGACATCTAAAAATAGACATGGGATGCATTCTATTAATGCAAGTCTGCATGTGCAAACCCAGTTAGTGCTGCTGAGCTGTGTTTAACAGCGTGAAACCCAGGATGAATTCTAATGTAGCAGATTATCATGTAACTTCTCCTGTGGCTGCAGATGTTAATTGTTGGGCTGAAGTCCACATAGTCCTGCATTCAAATACAAGAACTGCAGCTTGCATTTTACTAATGTGACCCTGCATTAGATAGAAATGAAATTAAACATAGACATGCATTCGTTTACTCTTTTACTGACAAAAGCTGTGAGTGTAGGACTACCATAAATAAGGTCCGTGGTTCTAATTTTTCACTGGTGTCCCACTTCTCATTATAGTCACTGTCAGTTATAGCAGTTGACCTAGTATTTCTTATATCATAATTATTTTCCTGATGGCTGACACACTAATATTATGTACTTATATAATAATAATGGTATTGGTTAACATCTTTTTATTGGTTACAATCGTGCAAGAATGTTGCCTGTGTTTGTACGATGCTAAGCAGCACGCACCATTTTCAAATGTTGCAAAATCCAAAAGTGCGTGCTCTCAGTATATGTCATAACTGGAATTGGTGGGAAACATCATTGTAGATTGGTATTCATCTGCATTAGACATGGCTGTTGTTCGTGGAGAGGTTTTGAGATTTTGGTCTCAAAGGTGGGGTGTGTAGGAGTCCAAAGTGTTTGTTGGACACCTAGTGAATGATTATGCTCCCGGCTGTTGCATGAGTGCTACCATGGAGCCGATTACAAATCAGATGCATGGAATAGTTTGGCCCAGAATTTGTCCAGTGCTACCAGTTTCCCCCGCAGCGGTGATCATTATAGAAATCACTACAGAGACCTCAGGATGAGGAAGAGGGATACTCTTGACCATTGGATCGAGGAATGTCAGACACAGAAGTATCACTAAAAGGCACTGCTTGTAGGAGTTAGCAGCTGCATTTTTCAGGATTGGTGTTTTTAATAGTATTCTGTTGTGTTCTGCTTTTTCCACAGCTAATGCTGGTAGATTACTGAATATGCAAACTTATGAAGCAAGATTGGCATGGATGCAAGAGGCAAGTTGTATGTATGCATCAAAACAATACTGTTATTTTAAGAGTAAATACAACTTATTGTGGTAAATACTTGTATCACATTGAGTATGCATTTGTCAATTGTAAAGGAAAAGTATGCATGCATTAATATGTAAAATAAAACAACAGTCCAGTATTACAGAGTAGACAGAGGTTGTCGGTTAAAAAAACACACTTCCCAGCTATACAATACTGTTTAAGTTGACATCAATACTACAATGTAAAGTTAAGACCTATAAACCAGGGACAACAAGAGCCTGCTGCAGATTATCATTATAACTGGGACACGCAGAAGTGTCAACATGTATTTAACACAAATCCTATGCTACGTTCCATGTGCGTCAGAGCAATATTTAAAATATGTTCATATTTATGGGTCATTGTACCCCCCCATTATTTTAGGGTCTATATTATTTCTTTGACAGCTTAGGTTGTTGAATGCTTAATGATCAACACCTAAGCATCGAAGTTTCAAAATCGCGACTGGCCATATACATGAATTCTTTCCTCGGGAAAGAATTTGCTAGGCCGTCCGGAAATAAAATTAACTTTTCAATCTAAATATAGTGGTGGGCTTCGCCCCCACACCCCCGACATGGATGGCTGTGCCCCTCACACCCCCCTAACTAAATATACCAACTCCGAGATTGCTGTACATTGGGGAAAGGGCAAATCCCTGATAACAGCCAAGCAAATTCTTTCCCGAGGAAAGAATTTGCTTATATGGCCGTTCGCGATTTTGAAACTTCGACGTTTACATGTCGATCATTGAGCATTTGACAACCTAAGCTGCTGAAGAAATACTATAGACCATTATTTTATGATCTGTCCAGATATTCTGCTCTAAAAGGTTGAGAAGTATTGTCTGTAACACAAAGCATCATTTGCCCAGTCTCAGATAACAGCCAACCTGAATCTATAAAGTGTAAAAGGAGAGATTGCTTGCATTATGCTGTATTCCAAAGGAAAATTTCAGTATTACAGTAATCAGTGGTTGTGGGTTCAAATACCACACTCCCCAAATATAAAACTCAATTGTTTACAATACTATTTTAGGTTTTCATTAATAAAAATACAATACTGTTACATAATCATCATCATTATAGTATTTTAAGTTCAGACCTCTATACCTGTGGCTTGAATGGCCTGCTATCAAGTGTAATCAGTGTACGTGAAACATGCATATGTGCAACATATGCTCCCATGAATGATTGCTGGATGTGATATGATCTATACTATAGTATGTATGTGTTAAGAATAGGGTAGCATTTCAAGTAATAAAGACATTTCCTAGCAGTTGGTAGTGTTAAAACTAAAATGTAACAGAACAGAGTACATTAATTGTAGAAAGCATTGATATTATCTGTGAAGTTACTAATGTTCTCCTATTTTTTCTGTCACCTCACCCCTTCTCTTCTTTTGTTTTTTTATGTATTTCTTATTTATTATTATTATCATTATTATTATTATTATTATTATTATTATTATTATTATTATTATAATTATTTAAATATATTATTATTTTATATTACTTCTTATGTTTTATGTATAATTTTATATTGTTATGTTGTTAAATACATTTTCATTTCTTATTATTTATCATTGTGTTTGTAATTGTATTATTTATTTTTATAATAATTTATTATATTGTTTATTTTTTTAATTTTATTACCATTTTTTTTGTTATGTTTTATTTTATTATTGAATTTTAATGTTATTTATGTTATTACTACAGCACAGCAGGGTAGGCTGGTTCTCCGTGATCCGTCTACACTCGCTCCACCTGCTACAGCACCAAAGTCCAGCACTTCTGGGCTGCAGCCTGGCAGCACCCCCCCCCTGCTGCTTCTGCCCTACCTGGACCCTCAGGTAGTTTTGCCCTAGAGGGTAAGGCTATGGTTCCCTCTGGAAGCAGAGGCAGAGGGGGTGATTTTGTCGCCCAAGCTGAACTGGCAGGTCTGGTGCGTAGGCTGTGTGCCACACAATTGGTGCATGCCTATGGGGAGTGGAGATACTGCTCTCCATCATCCCTATGGTGAGTGGAGATACTGCTTTCCATCATCCCTATGGTGAGTGGAGATACTGCTCTCCATCATCCCTATGTTGAGTGAAGATACTGCTCTCCATCATCCCTATGGTGAGTGAAGATACTGCTCTCCATCATCCCTATGGTGAGTGGAGATACTGCTCTCCATCATCCCTATGATGAGTGGAGATACTGCTCTCCATCATCCCTATGGTGAGTGGAGATACTGTTCTCCATCATCCCTATGTTGAGTGGAGATACTGCTCTCCATCATCCCTATGGTGAGTGGAGATACTCTCCATCATCCCTATGGTGAGTGGAGATACTCTCCATCATCCCTATGGTGAGTGGAGATACTCTCCATCATCCCTATGTTGAGTGGAGAT
The DNA here is from genome assembly GCF_019279795.1 of Protopterus annectens. Lineage (NCBI taxonomy): Eukaryota > Metazoa > Chordata > Ceratodontiformes > Protopteridae > Protopterus > Protopterus annectens. The sequence goes on from NC_056750.1 coordinate 19,281,288, forward strand.
ACTGCTCTCCATCATCCCTATGGTGAGTGGAGATACTGCTCTCCATCATCCCTATGGTGAGTGGAGATACTCTCCATCAACCCTATGGTGAGTGGAGATACTCTCCATCATCATCCTGAATAACACAAGGACATGCAGACATCAGACACTGCAGCCATCAATGCAGTGAGGTGACAATGATGACAGTCCAGTGTTGAGGACTCGATTCTCACTGTCACCAAACTTGGCATACATAAGTTTGTGATCTCCCCAACCTCACCCCAACCATGGTGTTCACTCCTCTCTTGTGTTCTTCACCAACCATGTCTCTTGTCTTGTATGTCTTGTCTGTCAGCAAATGCTTCCTCATCTTTCCAATTTGCCTGCCCAGACATACCTATGTCCCTTCCCCAACATTCCACTCTCACCTTAAAAAAAAAGGTGGGGCACATGTCTCAAAAAATATCGGCCCATATACAGCTCTCCATTTCACACGTGTTTACTTGACACACTTAATTTGGTTTAATTGGCCTCACAACACAATTATGTTGCTGTCAACCCTCTCTCGAGGTGACATTCCAAATTCAGCTAAGATTCTGCACATGTGCTCAGCTGTTACTGTTGAAGAAATGGATAGCTATGGTTCTTGCCTATACCCTTCCTGAACATTCCTACCTTCCTTTCACTTTGTTTTCCAATTGTTTGCTCCCTCTTTTACCACTTTCCTGTCTCTCCATTTCTTTTGTTTAAAGAATTTTTGCTTGATGGTGAGCTATGTGCAACATCGCTTAGCAATGGTAAAAAGAAGTACTATTGATTATATAACCTTTAATTGGATACCAGTACCATGTAGCACCAAACATTTCGTTATTACTGCATTGAGTGCATAAACAGCTGATAACACAGATTCATAAATATCACAATTTATAATCCTGATGTAGACATAAAAGTATTTGAAATGATAGAGACACCTGTATTTGAACCCAGTACCATCTGAACCATTGCTACATTTAACATATGTTGGTACAGAGTTAGTTGAGTAGCAAGTGCATATTACACATTGCATATATAATTGCACACTAAACTGCTGTTGCATATACCTGCTACTTAAGTAAATCTTTGGCTGCAGGTAGTAATTTACTTCAAGTAGTGTTACGTATCTTTCTTGGCTCACGTGCAGCTGTTTTGGAATGCAGGTGTTGTTAATACATTTCATTAATATTCTCATTCCCCTCCATTTCTATCACCTGTACAGAATTCTGTATAATGTCCGCAGTTTATGCCTTGTATGATTGGTGTGTTTCTCCAAAACGTGTGGTTATATAATAATAATAATCATCATAATTATAAATAAGAATAATGCAATGCCTGTTATTCTATCATCTTTCTACTTTTGTAAGGACAATATTCAAAACATGTCCCTTTATTGATGGGCCTATGTCCCCCATTGTGTATGGCTTTGTGCATAGGTGTGGCTCCAACAAGGTGAGAGGTGTGTTCTTATTATTGAATTAATATACTATTAGCCTAGCGGAGCAATGCTGCGTGATGTGCAGCATCACACAAACACACTTTATTGAGAATGTTTGACAATTAGTATTGATTGTATACAATATATCCATTAATTAACTGACTCTGTGGCTGCATGGGTTAATGCACTGATGATGAAGGCAGATGGTACTGGGTTCAAAATGGGATGTTGGCGTAATTTTTACAAGTGTGTACTATTCGTTCACATATACTCACTGATACTACTGCCGCTTACCGTTGCTTAGAGATGCTGCACACCACGCACCACCCTGTGCAGTTTCTTTAAAGAAAGGAAATGGGGAGGTTGGAAAGTGGGGAAATGGGGAGCAAGGAGGGGAAAGCAAAGTGAAAGGAAGGCAGCGACGTGCAGGAAGAGTGTAGGTAAGGACCATAGCTATCCATTTCTTCAACAGTAACAAGTGAGCACATGTACAGATTCTTAGCTGAATTTGGACTGTCACCTCCAGAAAGAGGGGTGGCAACAACATAACTGCGTTGTGAGGCCAACTGGACTAAATTAGGTGTATCAAGTGGACACGTGTGAAATGGAGAGCTATGTATGGAAGGAGAGAGTGGACTGTTGGGGAAGGGACATAGGCATGTCTGGGGCAGGCAGGTTGGGAAGGTGAGGAAGCATTTTCTGACAGACAAGACATACAAGACAAGAGATAAGGTTGGTGAAGGACGCAACACTGGGGGTGCACACCATGGTTGGGGTAAGAGCGGGGATACTGAGGTCCCATGGACATAAGGCACAGTAACAGTGTGACTCAAGTCCTCACCCATTGGACTGTTATCAGTGTTCCATCACTGTGCTGCTGGCTGCAGTGGCCGATGTCTTTGCCTACATCTGGTTTGCTGTGCTATGATGGAAAGCAGGCTCTCCATCCTTCATAGGTGTGTGCCCACAGTCTGGTGCACAAGCTTACACACCATATCTGGCAATTCCGCTTGGGTGATGAATAAACCCCCTCTACCTCTGCTCCCAGAGGGGACCACAGGCCTAGCCTCTGGGGAAGAACTACCTGAGGGTCCAGGTAGAGCAGGGGTAGCAGGGTAGTGTTGCCAGATTGCACCCCAGAAGTGCTGGGCCTTGGTACTTCAGGCGATGGCATGAGTGTGGGTGGATCATGGGGAACCGGCCTACCCTGTTGTGCTGTAGTAATAACATAAATAAAAATAAATAACAGTAATGAAATAAAACATAACCCCAAAAAAATGAAAATAAAAGAAAAAATAACAGAATAAATTTTTATAAAAATATTAAATAATATAATTACAAACACAATGGTAAATAATAACCAATGAAAAAGTATTTAACAACAAAGCAATATAAAATTATGCATAATAAACAAAACATAAAAAAATAAAAATTATAATTATATAAATAATAATAATATAATAATATAAAAATAATAAAAATAAGAAGTCCATAAAAAATCAACGAAGAGAAGGAGTGGGGTGACAGAAAAAAAGGAGAACATTACTAACTTCACAGTTACTATATAAAGCTGTCTACAATTAATTTATTCTATTCTGTTACATTTCACTTTTAACACTACCAACTGCTAAGAAATTTCTTTATTACTTGGAATACTATCCTGTTCCTAACATATACACACCATAATACTGATCATATCACATCCAGCAATCATTCATGGGTGCATATATTGCACATATGCATTTTCCACGTACACTGGTTACACTTGACAGCAGGCCATTCAAGCCACAGGTATAGAGGTCTACACTTAAAATGTTGTAATGATGGATATGTAAAAGTACAGTATTTTTATTGATGATAACCTAAAACAGTATTCTAAACAACTGAGTTTTATATTTGGGGAGTGTGGTATTTCATCCCACAACCAGTGACTACTGTAATACTGTACTTTTCCTTTGGAATACAGCATAATGCAATCACTTATTCCTTTTACAGTTTATAGATTCATTTTCACTGTTATTTGAGAATGTGCAACTGTTGCTTTGTGTTACAGACCACACCTCTCAACCTTTTAGAGCAGGATATCTGGACGGAGCATAAAATAATGGGAGTACAATGACCCATAACTAGAGATATATTTAAAATATTGCCGTTACATGGAAAGTTGCATAGGATTTGCGTAAATATACATTTTGACACTCATGATTTATTGACATCAATATCAATTAATTGCTAGACAACCATAAGTCTTATGATAAACAGACCAAAACAGTGAGTCATAAATCTGGATATTCAGCAAAAATATGGACAGTTCAGACCTACGCTACAGAGTGATGCATGGATACTTGCTTTTACAGTTCAGGTATGCATTCTCAGTTTTATACCAGTGTATGCCATAACGACTAATCAGTCTTTAACTGTTAAGGCTGCAGTAACACTATTTTATATAATTATGCCTACATACCACATGCTTCCTTCATCTTGGCCAGTCGCCTGGCATGGGACCTCACATTTGAGGCCTTCTCTTCTGCGGCTATGCAAAGAGGAAGAAAAAAAATTATAAATACCACTTTTTACTATATTCAACTTTAATATTTAAAATGACTAAATGCAACAGTAAACATCACTGTATATATATTTTATTATAGTTATTGTGTTAATATTTTCATTTTTTAAATATTGTACTTCAAAAATTCTTGTTCAATATTTTTCAAAATATTTATTCATTACAATAATGTTTTCAATAAAGCTGTTTTAAAAAAAAATGATTAAATGCAGTGAATATATTTATATCTGTGGGGTGCGCCCTGCCTGACACTCCCTGATCCAACAATCAAAGGTATACCGTTTCCTCCGTTGGAAGTCGTCAAAATGACAATGACATTGTTCTCCAGTGTGTGACATACTGGTTGCACTGGACAGAGCTCTTGCCAAACTAGACCAGGTTTCAGATTTGTAATGAGAGCCTGTGTAGTTTCCCTGCAGGAAATAGGGCCATGATCCTTAACCAGTAGGACAGTAAAGACCTGAACAACCCAAAGTTGCACCCAGAAGCAGACACCCTCTCCAGTGACACCAGCCATATCTGCACAAGATCAAGCTCAATGTCTAATGTGCATTTCCCACCAATTCCACTTGAAATAACATGTTTTCCCACCAATTGCACTTACTGAAAGTGCACACCGTTTGGATTTTGATACATTTGAAAAAGCTGCACTCGGCTTACCATCACGCAAACAAAGTAAAACAAGTGCATTTGTTTGCATTACGGTAAGCAGAGTGTAGCTTTTTCAAATGTATCAAACAGTAGACAGTGCACAATCTCAAGCAATGTAATTCCAAGCTTATTTCATATCCAGCCACTTGTGCAATTGTTATCTAACTGGGAGAGTCGAAATATTCATTCATCAACATTTTGTCATATCAACAAAAGTATGTCAGGTATTATAAGTGGAAGTAAATATAATTTGGTGTGGAACAGGTTAAAATGTATATAGAATACACAGTATTCTAACCCAGGACCATGTTTACAGTAGTCCTAAACTTACAGCTTTTGCCACAAGAATGTTTGGTGTCTATATAGCACTTATTTGTATAAGATATAGTGTCACAACAGTATAAAACAAGTTTACCTACCCTGCATCATCTGTACTCTACTCTGACAGTTAACACCTGTCATCACAGAATTAGTTATATGAGGTCTCTTATATTAATATTCATTATAAACTTCATGATATTAGCCTAGCGCAGCCACGCTTACCAGGTTTGCGCTATGCCCAGCGATGCAGAGCAGTATTAATTGATTGCATCCGGTTTCCATTTTTGGATGTCTGGGTCATGTCTGATAGATGATACATGAGTGGTCCAGTGGAGCAAATGAGCGGTGCATTGTGCAAACTTGGGAAATTAAAAAAACAGTGAGAACAGTAAACGATTACACATACGATATTAATTAAGAATAATCCTAACATATATCAAACAAGGGAGAGGAAATTGTCCTGCAATCAGCCTGTTTCAGGCAGCAAACGTACATGGAAGTGCATAGGTCTCAACCTGTTAGAGTACGACATCTGGACCAAGCCATAAATAATAGGTGGACAAAAACACGAATATAAGGACAATTTTTATATATTCCTCTTATGAACTTAGAAAGTTGATAAAATAACAAGTTTTGCATTATCATTTATTTTCTGATGCGTATGAAGTCTGAATCTCAAATGTCTGTCATTTTCTGACGTCAGTCCTCTAAGAGCTGGCAATGATTTGTCAGAAAAAACACAATTTTTATGAGTAACAGGCCAAAAATATGAGACAAAGATTTTGACATTCTGCGAAATTCTGTATATTTGAGTACTATGCGGAAGTGCTTTCTGCATTCACGGACAGGTTTCGCAGCAAGCTGCATTGGTGCAAGAAGTGAGACCTTGTTTTAGTGAGCAGACCTTCATTAATATTCATTGTGCACAACGCCACCACAGGCACTACTTTGTGTACATGGATACACTCTCTGTAGCATCTACATGGAGCCTACACAGAGTTTATTAAATCCTGACCATGTATAATGCTGCTTAATTTGTTCTAGAGGTGTGGGAGGTGCTGCTTGAGGATCCTATCTCTCCCCGATGCATTTTATTTATCTGTTGATGTATATTTAGTTCCTGCTTGTGGTATTTGTGGGGCTAGTCGCTTTGTTGAGATACAAATGATCCAGGACTACTGGATCCTTAATGGCATAACAGGCAAGGCATAGATATCTCTTCAGGAGTCTATAAGATACTAAGTAAAGGGACAATGCTTCCATTTTTCTTGTTGGTTAGGGTTTTTAGGTCAGTGATGATCTTAGTTAGGAACCTCTGGGATCTTTCTAGTTGTTTGATATCTTACGTGAGGTACATCCTGAAGGGGGGCTTTGTACTCACTAATTGGCCTAATCAATGCTGAATATAAGGGAATGAATTCTTCTGTTTTGGGTGATATCTATCCTCCTAAAGGTAAAGCATGCTTCGTACTTAAAAATATATTGATATCAGTGTAATTCTGTCCTCTCACTTTACTGATTTATGTACTTATATATTCTTTGCATCACACATTCTTTGTATTTTATTCACTGTCACTTCATGTTTTTGTTATCTTATGTAGTCTGTCTGAGTGGTCATATTATGGACCCCAGGATAAGACTGAAATTGACCAGATTTGATAAAAGTGCTATACTAGTTAACAAATTCAATAAATAAATAAATAAATAAATAAATAAATAAATACATTTCTTTGGCAATTTGCTGTGCTAAGCAGAATGACTTCCTAATCATTGATGCTACATGATCAGAGAATTATCAACTTAAGTTCCAAGGTCCCTAACAACCTTCTCATTTTGAAGTGGGGAACTATCTGCGGTGCATTCTGGGGGAAGGACTGTATACCAAATGTTACAATGTTGCACTTCTTTTCATTTTATCCGAGTCCAGTTTCAGTACACCAGGTATTTACAAATGTAAGCACTTGCTGAAGATTTTGGGCATCAAAGGGGGACTTGACAATGACTCCCAGTTTGCAGTTGTCTGCAGACTTCATTTGGCAAAGGTCGTAGTTCTTAGTCAAGACATCATAAAAGTAAATGTTAAACTGGAGAGGTTTCAACACTTGGCCTTGTGGGACACCACTAATCACCTTCATACATTCTGATGAGACACATGCAATTTGCACTGTGTGGGTTCCTTTAGCTAATTTGCCATTCATCTTTCCACATTGGGATCTACTTTTAAGACATTCATCTTACCAGCTTAGTGATGATGGGTATTTGAAGGATGCAGGGATATGTGGACTTTGAATGGCTGTCTCTTGGGTAAAATTTGCTATGAGTTTGTTATGTTAGCAATATCTATTAGATCAGAATTGGTGGTTCCATTTTTGTATACATTCAGAACAATGCTGAGTGTTATTCCTCTAGCATGGGGGTTAGTGTCAAATGTCTTGTCCAAGTCAAGATACATAAGGTGGACAATTTGACCACTGTGAACAGCTTGTGCTACTGGGTGATTGGACAGGTCAAGTTTGATGAGAGTTTTGATTTCACAGTTTATCAAGTCAGTTATAATATGTTCCATAGCTTTGCAAATAAGACTTGTCAGGCTAATGGGCCTATAATTCCCGTGGTCAGCATCAGGGCCACCATTATGGAGTAGCATCACTACTGCTGTGTACCAAACATCAGGGAGAAACCCAGTGGCTAGGTTTGGGCTAAATGTTCAAGTCTAAGGAGGGGGTCTGCCAGGGCTGGTTTAGTACTGTTTATTAAATAGCTAGCTATATTAATAGGTATCACAATGAGAAAGTATTTTTGGTCTTGGAGAACACCCAGAGTACATGGTCTTTAGTAATGATGGGGGGGGGGTTGAAGGATTCAGTGATATGTGGACTTTGAATGGCTGTCTCTGGGGTAAAATTTGCTCTGAGTTTGTTTGTTATGTTGGCAGTATCTATTAGATCAGAATAAGTGGTTCCATTTTGTATATATTCAGAGCAATGCTGGGTGTTAGTCCTTATTTTCCTAACACCGCTAAAGCAGGATTTGTAAATATCCTTGGCTTCAGATGCTAACCTAAGTTCATGGGCTGATTTAGTAGACTTAATATTATTTTTCAGGTTGTTAGTAATATTTCTGATATCATCCTTGCTATGATGTTTTTTTTAATCTGCTGTAGCATTTTAAGGAGTTTTTATTTACTGTAGAGTTTATTTATGTTGGTGGACCTATGAACCTGTAGACCACCATGGTTATCTGTTTTTGAATTTCCCATTATAGTTAGATCTGTTTGGGCCTGCTAGTTCTATACATTTATATAGGTGAGCATAGACCTCCTTTGTTAAACTACCTGCTTTGGCATTATTGGGACAGATGCTGCCATAAGTAAATTTTTAAACTTCTACATAGAATTTGATGAGGTTGGTATGTCTGAAACCCCCAAATTCCAAAATATTGATTTGGGAGGTGTTAAGAGATTTTGAGGTTGAAAGTCAATAGTTATGATCTAACTTAACCAGGAAAGGCGATATTACAGGAATAGTCCATAAACAGGATAGGTTCATAGGTTCATAGGTTGGTACTAGGCTATTGGCCCTAGGGCCTATACAAGCCTAGCCATAACAATTCCCTGACTATTTATTCCCACACTATTTACTACGTTTTTAAGGTGGTTAGCATAGGGCATCTGCTTTAGGCCTGTGATTCTTTTAGTGAGGTATTTACGCAGCCTTTCCAGTTGTTGCAGATGTCTTGAGAGGTACATACCAAATGGGTGTTGTATTCTATAATGGGTCTAATGAGGGATGAGTACAGTGGGACAATGACCTCCTTTTTTCTGGATGAAAAGCCCTTAGTGATGAGGTGTGCCACATAGAAGGATTTCCTGACTGTTGTGGTGATGTGGTTATTGAAGGTGAGACCACTGTCCACCTGTGTCCCTAAGTCTGTTATCACACTTTCGGTGTTTAGTGTACTGCCACCTATGTGGCAATTCAAGGGTACATGTTTTTTCCCAAAGGGGATAACTATACATTTCTTGGCATTGAGCTTGAGCCCAAGGCTCTGGCACCAAGCATCTGTTTCTGTAAGGCCCTTTTGTAGAGTATCCACATAATTTGGTGATTCAATAATGGCTCCCAGTTTGCAGTCATCTGCAAACTTTGTTAGCCAGAGTCCCTTAGTGTTGGCCTGTACTTCAGAGAAGTAGATGCCAAACAAGAGAGGTCCCAGGACTGAACCCTGAGGTACTCCACTTATCACTTGTCTGGTGCTGGATTTGGAGTCAGCCACTTTTACTGTGTGGGTTTTGTCAGTAAGCCAGCTGGCAACCCATCGAGTGATGTAGGGATGTAGGGATTACTGAAAGTTTGTCTATGATTCCAGAGTGGGGGATGGTGTCAAAGGTCTTGGCGAGGTCCAGATAGGCTGTGTGGACTGCCTTACCCTCGTCCACAGCTCTGGAGACTGATTCGAAGAAGTCAGTCAGGTTCATGAGACAAGATTGGCCCTTCACGAACCCAAACTGGGTGGGGTCCAGTGTTTTAAGGTTGCCAATGTCTTTGTTTATAAGTTCCATGATAATATGTTCCATGGCCTTGCAGATCAGGCTCGTCAGACTGATGGGGCAGTAGTTCCCGGGATCCAAAGTGGATCCCCCCTTGTGGAGTGGGATAACTGTTGCTGTGCACCACTCAGTGGGCAAGAAGCCTGAGGTGAAAGTATGATTAAACATGACACTTAGGTGAGGTGCCAGTTCATTTTGTAGTCCATGTATTACACAGCCTGGGATGTCATCTGGTCCCATGGATGCTGTATTCTTAGCTTTGGAGAGTGTGTTTTTTACCTGTGTAGCCATTATTACTGGAATTTGGCAATCTTCCGGTATTGAGATGGGCCATTTAGGGGGTGAGAGAGGGGTGAAGTTGGCACTGAATCGATCTGCCAGGATATTGGCAATATCCTTGGGATCAGTATATTTAATGCCATTTTGTTGTAGCTCAGAGCAGATCTGAGCATTGCCATTTAGATTCTTGACATAGTTATAGAATGCCTTGTGGTTGTCTTTGGAATCTTTAGCAATTTTATTTTCATAACTAGCTTTGGAGGATTTTATGAGGGATCTCAGCTTCTTACTGAGGCTGGTAAGGGAGTTTTTTGCATCCTGGGATTTTCCTCTTTTCTGCAACAGTTTCTTTCTTTTGTTGTAAAGTTTGTTTATGGCAGGGGACCACCAGATTGGCTTCCTTTTTAGGAGGAGAGCATCTTGGTTCTATTTGGGATGGCACGATTCATGCTTGAGTGGATGTGCTCATACAGTGCCTTAGTATAGGACTCAGAAGTTAAACTTTTAGTTCCCATCTGCATGGGTGTCATGAAGTTTGTAACTTCTGACTTGAGTAGCATGAAGTTGGCTTTGGAGAAATTTCTTTACTGGGGGTTGGGGTGGGATGTGGATGTTAAGGGTGATTAGCTTATGGTCTGACCTGACCAACGAGGGGGTGACCATAGGTGTGGAGCATCAATTTCCCATGTTGGTAATGACCAGGTCTAGGATATTGGAGCCCCTGGTGGGACTATGGATTAGTTGATCCAGGGCATTGGAATTTATGAATTCCAAGAACCATTGGGCAAAGGTATTGGTACACGAGTAGTTTTCCCAGTTAATGGCAGGGTAGTTGAAATCACCCAGTATTAGGGTGTTTGGTTTTATATTAATATTTTCCGGTATGTTTAGAAAGGTGTAGTGAGAATCTTGGGGCTTGGTGGGGGATCTGTAGCAAGCTACAATTTGGATTGCAGTCTTACCTAGTGTTAGTTGCACCTGGAGATGATACATTTGTTAGGACCGGGTCTAGATTAATATGTCCTCTATTGGGTTCACTAACAATCTGGTCCACTGTGTTTTTACTAAATCTAAGAATTTCTGGGTATATCCTCTATTGTACTAATAGGTCTTCTAGTTTATTGAGGGTGTAATGACTGTGCCCTGGCCCAGCAATCAAGGAGCCTCAATTATTACTGTGCAATATCATTATCCAATGGTAGTATGACTAACAGTCAAGGCTTACTTTAGAGTGGCCTATTACAATAACCTTTATAAATATGCAATGTATTCTAGAGCTTATCTCTACACAAAGCAGCCACAGGTAGAAGGTTTTAAAAATATTTAATAATAAATAATTAAAACACAAGACAAAACTACTACACCACAGAGATATCTAAGAGTTCAGAGATCACACAGAAGCTTAAAATAATACAGTAGGACAGGTCTAATTTCAAAGAAAAATACCGAATTAATCCTTACTAGCTTTAACTATTCCTACAAGAAATCACAGTGCTAAAACTTACATGTGAGCACAAGGCAGAGTGCTGAAAAGTTGGATATCAAGATCAAAATGCTCCCAGTCTCTTGTGAGAAATAGTATTTCAGCATTACTAACAAACATGTCTCTAAGGCCCTCCTAAATTACATCATTTTTGACACTTAGGTTTTCCCAGTATTCATATTGCATCATTTTAACACCTGGTCTGAGTTCTCAGGCCACAAACTGCATTATTTAGCAATCTAACACCTGCACAGAAACTTGCAACAATACAAGGCATTTCACATATACATTCTAGCAGAAACTAAAGCAATAAAGCACCTTCCACATCTAAATTCTGATCATAAACTTTAGCCTTAAAACAATGGGCATGAAACCTTCATTCAGCCGCACTGGAGCCGAATTGTAAAGCATTAAAGAGATTCATAAGATCTTTTCAACTTAAAAAGACACATTTGAAATACTTGGCTTGGTTTTCCTTACAGCAGATGGCAATGTTGCAACAATCTTGAAGTTCACATTTTACAGTGTTTTCTTACATTTAAAAACACAAGCCTGTATTTTACATTTTTTATACAGTTGATAGAATTATGTATCAAATTCTATTTGACTAGGCTGGCAGCCTTCACCCATCTCTCCCCAATCGTCACATCTCTTCCCCCATGGGGAACTCAAGCAAGTTTTTCAAGTGCCCCTTGAGAAACATCGCTTGACAGTGTCAGGTCTATCTGGGTGTACCTCACCCCATTCCCTGTCTTGAGAGCCCATCTGCATTGGCATTGCTACTCCCACTGCGGTGCTGCACTGACATATCATATGCTTGCATCCCCAGACTCCATCTTAGCAACTTGGCATTGTGCTGACTGTCTCTGTTTAACCATGTTAGAGGATTGTGATCTGTCATCACAGTGAATTTTCTTCCATACAGATAAGGCTGAAGTTTTTGTAGTGCCCACACTATGGCTAGACATTCCTTTTCTACCGCTGCATAGCATTCCTCCCTGGGTTGGAGCCTACAACTAAGATAAACCACTGGGTGCTCTTCTCCCTCTGTAGAAATCTGGCTAAGTACAGCCCCCACCTCATAGTTTGAAGCATCCACCTGCACAAAAAATTCTTTGCTGTAGTCAGGACTAGCTAACACAGGGAGTCCTCCCAAAGCTTCATTAAGCTTCTGAAATGCCTGCTCACATGCTGGGGTCCACACTACCTTATCTGGCCTGTTCTTCCTTGTCAGGTCTGTAAGGGGAGCAGTTATAGTACTATAATTGAGAACAAACTTTCTGTAGTACCCTGCTGTCCCCAAGAATGCCCTCACCTGCTTTTTGGTAACAGGTGCAGGCCATGCCTGAATAGCTTCCACTTTGGCAGGTTCTGGCCTTATCTTACCACTCCCCACTCTATGTCCTAGGTAGGAGACCTCTGCCATTCCCACCTGACATTTACTCGGCTTAATGGTCAACCCTGCCCTCTGTAGTTTGCCCAGCACCTCCCTGACATGCTGAAGGTGCTCTTGCCAGGAATGGCTGTAGATAGCAATATTATCCATGTAAGCAAGGGCAAACCCTCCTGCTCCTGCTAAGATATGATCTACCAGCCTCTGGAAAGTCACTGGGGCATTCTTCATCCCAAAGGGCATCTTTGTGAACTCATACAAGCCAAAAGGAGTCACAAAGGCTGACTTCTCTCTAGCACTGGGAGTCAAGGGCACCTGCCAGTAACCCTTGGTAAGATCAATGGTTGTAAGATACATAGCCCCACCCAGCTGCTCTAGGGCCTCATCTGTCCTAGGCATGGGGTAAGCATCTGCCTCTGTGTGACTATTTAATTTCCTGTAATCCACACAGAACCTGGTGCTGCCATCCTTCTTTGGCACCAGTACCACTCGGGAGGCCCAGGGACTGTTGAACTCCTGAATCACCCCTAGTTCCAACATCTCCTGTACCTCCTCCCTCAGAGTCTGTTTGGCTCTCTCAGACACCCTATAAGGGGCCTGCCTGATAGGCCTTTGGGGTCCTGTATCCACCTGATGCTGCACCAGGTGGGTGTTCCCTGGTTTCCTGGTGAACATGCCCCCAAACTCCTGCAACACTGCTTGAATTTCTCGAATCTGGGTAGGAGATAGCTGCTGGGACATTGCTACCCCTTCCACTGAGGTGTCAACCCGAGCCTCACTGAGGAGCTCAGTCACAAGATCTCTCTCAGACTCCTCCTGCAATCCACTGCAAATGCTCAGCACAAGGGCCTCCCTATCATGGTAAGGTTTCATCATGTTAACATGGTACAATTTGTGCCCCTGCCATCTGCCTAGCACTTCCACCATGTAGTTAACATCACTTACCTTTCTTACCACCTTGTAGGGTCCCTACCAAGCTGCTTGCAACTTGTTGTGTCTGACAGGAATGAGAACCATCACCTGCTGCCCTACAGCATACTCTCTAGCTTGACCATTCCTGTCATACCACACCTTTTTCTGTTGTTGGGCTTCTGCCAGGTTCTCCTGGGCCAGGCCCATGAGTTCCCTGAGCCTTGTCCTGAGGGTTAGGATGTATGCCACAACAGACTCCTTGTGAGACTCACACTCACCTTTCCACTCATCTCAAATTAAATCTAGAGGTCCCCTTACCCTATGCCCATACAGCAACTCAAAGGGTGAAAAACCTGTGGATTCCTGGGGAACCTCTCTGTAAGCAAACAACAGATGGGGCAAATATTTGTCCCACTCTCTCTTAAACTGATCTGCAAATGGCAGTAGCATGGACTTGATTGTAGAGTTTAACCTCTCAACAAGACCATTAGTCTGGGGATGGTAGGAGGTGGTCTTCATGTGCTTCACCCCACAGGACTTCGACAGACAAGCCAGCAGGTCTGACATAAAACTGGGACCTATGTCAGACAATATTTCCTTTGGGAAACCTACCCTGCTGAAAATCTCTAGCAAAGCATTTGCCACCTTCTCGGCCTCAATGGAGGACAAAGCCACTGCCTCAGGGTATAGTGTAGCATAATGTACAATCACTAGGATATACTTTTTCCCTGTGGAACTTGGGGTACTCAGAGGACCAACAATATCCAAAGCTACCCTCTGAAATGGCTCCTCAAGCACAGGCAAAGGCATCAAAGGAGCTCTCACCTTGTTTCCTGCCTTGCCTACCTTTTGGCACTGCTCACAGGTCCTGCAGTACCCTGTTACATCTCTGGAAATTCCAGGCCAATAGAAGTTTTGCATAATATGCCTCTTTGTACGTTTTATGCCCATATGAACTGCAAAGGGAATATCATGGGCTATGGCTAGAAGCACCAGATGGTAAGCTCTAGGCACTATCAACTGCTGCACTCTCTCACAATCTACCCCTGCCTCAGGGGGTCCACTCTCTGTACAGTAACCCTTTGTTCCAGTATACAGATTCACCCTTCCCTTGAGAATCAGGTGCCTCCCTAGCTACCTGCCTCAAACCTTGCACTGTAGGGTCTGAGAGCTGAGCCTCAAGTCTCTCCTTGTAACCCTTCCCAGCTCCCCTTCCACAGGAGGTCTGGCATCCACTGACAGTGGTGTCTCACTGTCAACCTGGGTACTACTACTCACCTCTACCTTTGCAGTTACCCTGTCCAAGGGAACATCAGTACCCACAAGCAGCTGTGGCTCACATTCAGTCTCACTGCTACAGCATAGCTCACTCCCTGAAGTATCCACCTCAGCAGTCCTGGCTGCAGGTATGCAGTCTGTCTGGGTCTCCCCCAGGCTACCAGGCCCACATACTTGTCTCCTAGCCTCACTGCATGTAACTGCATATGTACGTAGTACTGCCTCATCCAAATCCTTCCCTCTTAGGACATCTGCAGGATGGTAGTTCCATACCCCTGTTGTCCCTGTTGTCTCAAGACAACCCACTGCTGGCATTTTGTCTTCCCCACTTACTGGCTCCCTCACCTTTGGTTCCTCACCTTGCCTCCGTGGACACCTGTATGCCACATGGCCCCAGTGGTTGCATTCAAAACATTTAACCCTAGTTCCTGGACATGTACCTGGACTAGTGGCTTCCCCTGCTACTGGCGGATTCTGTTGGGGCAGTCTGTGCTGCCCATCATGGGTTCCTTTAGACCCATGAGCAGTACTGGGGGTCCATTTCCTGTGCAGGGCTGCCCTGCTTGCTAGATATAGGTCTCCCATCTTCCCCAACTCCTCTGAAGTAGTACACTGTTATCAGCTAACCAGATTCTCATGTCCTCAGGCAAAGTGCTAAGGGCTTGTTCCCTTACAAAAGGTCTGCCAGCCCTTCAAAAGTGGTGACCTGACATCCACTCACCCAGCTATGAAAATAAGTGCTCGGTTCAGCAACATATTCACAGACATTTTCATCTGCCTTGCGTTTATGCTCACGAAACTTTTTCCTATGCATTTCAGGTGTTAGCTTAAAGCATTCTAATAAATGTCTTTTACAGCAGTATAATCAAAACAGTCAGTGTCATGCATTTTTGCTAAAGAAGTTACAGCTTTATCATGGAGTAAGGGGGTCAGGAACCATACCCAGAGCCCTTGGTCAACTTCATACTGTTTACGTACCCACTCAAACATATGAATGAAGCTACCAAAACTATCCCCTCTTTAAACTGTGGAAGAAATTTACTGACCTTTTGTGCTTCTGGGGTCTGGTTACTCCTTTCCCCATTACCTCCATGACTCTGGCGAAGAGTCAGCATTTCCCTCTCATGCCTCCTCTGCCGTTCATTTTCCTCAGCTTGTAGACTTCTCATTTTCTTGGCTGCTTCCAGTTCCATACGCCTGGCCTCCAACTCAAGTTTCTTTAGCTCCAGCTGGATTTTTAAGCCCACTGCAGAAAGGTTGAGCTGTCCATTCTCCGAGGATATTATATCTCCATTGTCAATCTGATTGTCCTCCTGGCTGCTGTTTTCTGATGCAGCTGTAACCAAGGCTGCAATCAGGTCTGCTTTAGTCAGGTTTCCATGTACCAGTACCCTAGCCTGGCACATCTCCACCAGCTGGCCCTTTGTCAGCTTTCTATACTCTTCTGCTGACATGCTGCCTGCTCTCCTTGATTAACACTAAGTTAACAAAAGAAATAAAACAATTGTGATCTGAAATCTGAGTATACACTGCGTGGCTGTTTTAGAGTACAAAACACTTTTAGAGATCACTGCACATAAGCTAGAGGAATTCACTCTACCCACACCACTACAAGCCAATTAGCATGTGAAGTAGATTCCACCACTGCCAAACACTTGTGATGACCATGTCCTGGCCCAGCAATCAAGGAGCCCCAATTATTACTGTGCAATATCATTATCCAATGGTAGTATGACTAACAGTCAAGGCTTACTTTAGAGTTGCCTATTACAATAACCTCTATAAATTTGCAATGTACTCTAGAGCTTATCTCTACACAAAGCAGCCACAGGTAGAAGGTTTTAAAAATATTTAATAATAAATAATTAAAACACAAGCCAAAACTACTACACCACAGAGATATCTAAGAGTTCAGTTCAGAGATCACACAGAAACTTAAAAAATACAGTAGGACAGGTCTGATTTCAAAGAAAAATACCGAATTAATCTTTACTAGCTTTAACTATTCCTACAAGAAATCACAGTGCTAAAACTTACATGTGAGCACAAGGCAAAGTGCTGAAAAGTTGGATATCAAGATCAAAATGCTCCCAGTCTCTTGTGAGAAATAGTATTTCAACATTACTAACAAACAAAACATGTCTCTAAGGCCCTCCTAAATTACATCATTTTTGACACTTAGGTTTCCCCGGTATTCATATTGCATCATTTTAACACCTGGTCTGAGTTCTCAGGCCACAAACTGCATTATTTAGCAAGCTAACACCTGCACAGAAACTTACAACAATACAAGGCATTTCACATATACATTCTAGCAGAAACTAGAGCAAGAAAGCACCTTCCACATCTAAATACTGATCATAAACTTTAGCCTTAAAACAATGGGCATGAAACCTTCATCCAGCTGCACTGGAGCTGAATTGTAAAACATTAAAGAGATTCATAAGATCTTTTCAACTTAAAAAAACAGATTTGAAATACTTGGCTTGGTTTTCCTTACAGCAGATGGCAATGTTGCAACAATCTTGAAGTTCACATTTTACAGTGTTTTCTTGCATTTAAAAACACAATCCTGTATTTTACATTTATTTATATATACAGTTGATAGAATTATGTATCAAATTCTATTTGACTAGGCTGGCAGCCTTCGCCTGTCTCTCCCCAATCGTCACAGAGGGGTATTTAACGTTTCCCAAAATAATGAAGTTCTTGTTTATGGGGAGTTTACGGAGTAAATTTGGAACCTTACATGATTTTCTGAGGACATAGATGGTGTCCTTTAACAGGCTATAAATGGATACTTGGTCCGGTTTAATGTGATTCAGATTTCAATGAGTTCCTTTAGTGGTTCTCTGGGGATCTATCTAGAGGTAATATTGTATGTAACAAATATGGAAATGCAACCACAGCTGCCATCTGGCATAAAGACATGTAGGGACATGGAGGGAGTGTTTAAAACACATTTTAACCAAATTTCAGGAATTACAGCAATACGTATGCATTCCAAATACAAGAGAGTCTCAAGGCTAGGCAGTTTTTTATTGAGACTTCTGACATCGAGCAGAGGCACCTTAATATGATTCTGTTTTTGATTTTGATCTAAAATCTAGATCAAACACAGCACCATGGCTCACAAAAGATACCAAATCTAAAATCAAAACTAGAAATAGAGCCTGGGCCAGCTGGAGAACAACTAAAGCCCCACTTGACCATCTAAAATATCATCAACTCAGGAATGATACAAAAAAAATCTATTTTACTGCATAAAAATTTTTTTACCAAAATCTACTACAAAAACACCAAAATAACCCTCAAAACATTCTGGGCAGGCTTAAATCAACTATTTCATCCAGGTCATTCTATCACCCTAACCCCGGCTATCCACACCCATAGTTTCCCAGTGACCATAGCTGGCCCTTATAATAACTTTTTCACTGAAACAATCCAATCCCTAGCAAATCAACTAACCCCCTCTAACTTAAACCACATGCCTAATCTATCCAATAATCACCCTGAATTTAGCTTCCAACCAATATCCACTAGTTTTATCGAAACACTTCCAAAAAAACTAAAACCTACCACCCTCGCTGCTGACCTCCTCCCTGCAGAGTACCTGCAAATAGCTGCAGATGCCATTGCATATCCCATATCTATCCTTATGATAGATAAGAACCTTATCTGAAAAAGCTATCCCCTCCCTCTGGAAAATATCTCACGTCATCCCACTCCATAAAGATGGTAGCTCCTCAGACATATCCAGCTATAGACCCATTGCCATTCTTTCCCCACTAGCCAAAATAATGGAGGAATGTGTACACAAGCAACTAATGCAATACCTTTCATAGAATAACTTAGTATCCAACTCCCAGCATGGTTTCAGGCCAAACCACAGCACCACCTCAGCCCTCCTTTCCTTTACTACTGCCATAAACCAAAACAGGAATGACAATAGGCTATCCTCCACCCTCTTTCTTGACCTGTTAAAAGCCTTTGACATGGTCAACCATGAACTTCTCATTCTTTCTCTAAAATATATTTCCCTCAATAAGCACGCAATCCAGTGGTTCCAGTCCTACTTGACTGGTAGACAACAGGCGGTACTATGGCAGGGCAAACTCTCCAGCCAGTTACCTCTCATACTTGGTGTCCCTCAAGGCTCCATACTAGGTCCACTACTCTTCTCTATTTTTATCAACAACCTTCACACTGCTATCCCTAAAGCTACCTGTAATCAATATGCAGATGATTCCACTCTGATCTGCTCAGCCACCTCCCCATCCGGACTGCAAATCCTAACCCAAAATACATTTAACACTATTGAGAACTGGCTCGCCAACCAACGCCTACTGCTGAACCCCAATAAAACTAAACTTCTACTCTACACCCCCACTAGTAGATCTGCCACACTTTCATTCTCTGTCACGTCTAACAATGGTACCACTATTGCCCCTGATCAGCACACCAAACTTCTAGGGGTTATCATAGACAATAATCTCAAATTTGACCCACAGGTCAACAAAACCATACAGACCATCAATAAGAAACTTGGATCACTGTATAGAAACAAGACATTTTTAACCCCACTGGCTAGGACTGCAATCGCCCGGTCACACCTACTCTCTACTCTTTTATATACCTCGCCTGTACTCTCATATCTCAACAAATCCGAACTAGGTAAGCTGTCCCATAGCTACAACCATATTGCCAGATTCTACACTGGCTCCACCTATAGAACCCACCACTGCCAGAACCTGAAACAACTAGAGTGGCTAGAACTGCCCAGCTTAATTCAATTCAATCAGCTCTTAATAGCGCACAAAATTCTGTACCATCCTGACGATACCCCCTCACTTATAAATACTATTAAGCCACATAGCAACCTGAGATCCCTACGGTCAGCCAACAAACTACTGGTGTAAACCCACAAAGCTAATAATAACTGCTGGTGAAACCTGGAATTCGTTGCCAAACTATATAACCCTACAATCCTCCAAACGTCTCTTCAAAAAAAAAAAAACCTCAAACAGTATCTCAAAGTGAACTGGCTTTGTCCATGTACCAGCCCTAATTATAAACCGAAAGCATAATCTGTAAATATCATAACATGCAACTACATCACCAAGCTCTATATCCAATCTGACGTATCTTGCTTTTAATTGTGTCTGTCCATGAGAATTGTGAGTCCCTACTAGGGAACACTACTAAACCATTGTACATAATCACTTTGTTTTATATTTTCTAATGTTATCTAACTTTTTGTGTAATCTATGTAAGTTTATCTATTTGGAGCTTTTCTCCCCAGGCCTCTGGTGAAAATGGACATGTATCCAGTCGGACTATCCCGGTAAGCAAATGTAAAATAAAATACAATAAATAAATTTAATATTAGTTACATCGGGGTGTCCATTTACTGGACTTTTCCTAAAAAGGCACTGTAGGGGCAGCAAGAGTTTTAGCCAGTATGCAGAAGTGTTAAAAACCAGAGCTGTAGGCAATCCTTTGCAAAGTAAGTAGGACTGTTGAGAATCACATCACATGCTGACACATACTGGATCCCCTGGAATTACACTAATTATGTATCCAGTTGTTGAAGCCAATTATCTTTTCATTGTAGCAAGGCATCATTCTTGGAGTGGGAAGGATTCCATCCAAGACCTGTTTCTTCTCTGCATTTGTGACATGTATGCAGAGTTCTAACTTGTATCTCTGCATATCCCTTAGGGTTTTGCTCCCTAAGTCATTCACTCCCACATGGACCATATGACACAATGTCATACCCATATTTGTTAAGTAAAAGGCTCTTAATGATCCTTGAGATATCAGATATTCTGACACCAGAAGGACAATTCACCATCACAGTGTGTTTGCTCTCCCTGGTGAGTGGAGAATCTGTGTGCCCGACTGTACAGTCACTGATCACTTAAACTGTTTTATTTCTAGAATGATCTAGCAAAATGGATTTGAAGTGACTGGACTCATGGTGACTGTTTGATAAAGGTGTGCCTGAAGGTGATGTTGTTTTGAATTTTCACTCTGACCTAGTGTTTGCCAGTCTAGAAGGCATTAACAAGGAATTTTTTAAACTTCAGTGTAAGACATTTTAGTGTGGCTCAGTGTAGAATGTGGTAGAAAAATGTTTTTTATTTGTGAGAGTGAGACCTACTTATTTGTTAAATATTTGTATCTCTCACATACAGAATTATTACCTGTAAGAGATCACTATCTGTGAGCACAAGCCAGTTACTAACTGACTGAAAATTCCAAGTGCTACAATGGTGGTGAAGGGAAAGAAGCACCTCATATTGAGAATACTCATTTATATATATGAACTCAAAAATCCCCTATATGTTTTCAGTCTCTTCATCCAACATATACAGCTAGAAGTAGTGTTTTGCAAAAAAAATCATCCATAAAAATACATAATATAAGGAGCCACTGAGGCTGAAATCCACATTGAAATCTTTCATTGTGTTGTGTTCAACAAAAAACATTTCTCTGACTGTGTGCTTTTCCCTTAACTATCACTTTACCTGACTCTTAAAACAAAAACTATGTTTTATATTACTTTGACCATACCAACCTCAATATAAAACAGGAAGAAAGAAGTCTTGGTTATGCCATTCCAATCAGGATAGTTTCTAACTGTTGTAGAGCTCCAGTCATAAACAGAGGAGAGAGAACCAATCAGGGTCAGTTAGTGCCATGTGTCAATGAGAATTTGGAATATGGCCATTCAAATCATCACCAGGGCAAGAAACAATCCAGCTGCAATTGTGTTTTATTTATTTATTTTTTTGTAGGAAACAAACTGCACAAGCTAAGCAACTCCGCAGTCCCTGTGGGGAAAGTTACCCAAGGATTTGTCACTGGGACTGTAAGATAAAGGAATAAATTAGCACTTCAAAGAGGTAAGGCAATGAAGTGCTTCTGATCATAAAATGATCTATCATTTAAAATGTTGGCACAAGACATTACTTGTCCTTAACTGGTCCTCTTTCCTTGGTTTATGACTGGAGCTCCACAGTCGTTATAAAGTGTTTTCTGACTGGAGTGGCATACTCAAGCCCCCTTTCCTTCTGTTTCATTCAATGCTGGCATGACTGAACTGGTATAAAACAAAAATCAATCAAATGAACTCCTGGCCATGAATGAAAGTGCTCACTCAAAGACTGTTTATTGAACACAACACAAAAAAGAATGTAAGCATTGGTTGGGAGGGTGGCCTAATGGTTAAGGTGTTTGCCCTAAAAACACAAGATGCAGGGTTTGAGCCTCACAAGGGATAATTGGCTAGGCTTAAAATGGCTCGCAAGGGCAATTGGCTTAGTACTAATCTATGAGCAGGGATTTTCAACTTTTCAAACTCAGTGGTTTCTTATACACTATACATAAATAGGTATACTATATATATGAGCTTATAATGAATAATCACAGGTGAGTTTGAGCAAAACACAAAACACAGAACAAAATCATCAGTGATTACCATTAATTGCCACTAATAGCACTGTAAAAAGCAACTACGAATGTAAAGCAGTAGGTTACATTTGCATTTATCAAAAGAAAAACAAAAAACAACTTTTACATGGGGGACTTTGCCCCCCCACACCTCCAACATGGGGACTGTGGCCAATACCCCCAGAAATTAAATATACTAACTCCAGCCCTTGAATTAAGCAGACATCAGTCAAATGAATTTCAGCCATTACATAACTTGACCAACTGTACCACCGATGAAAAACACCAGAATTTAAGCATGCAATGAAACACACCCGTGTATATGTGTGGGGTTTATAAGTTCGAAGTTTGAAAACTTCGAATCTTATATAATCAACATCATATGAGTGAAGTTTTCAAACATCGCATGTTTCAATGGAGATCTCAGTAGGGAATTCTTCACTTCACTTCAATGTAGTGCGATCTCGGAGTTGGTATATTTAAGTAGCGGGGGTGTGTGTGCAGGGGGGCTTGCCCCCCTGCGTAGAGCATTCAGGTAGGTTTTTTTTGTTTTTACTTTGTTTATATTTTAAGTTCAATGTTTGAAAACTTCGCTCATATACAGTCAATCATATGAGATTCAAAGTTTTCAGACTTCGAACTTATAATATAGACTCATATATATGTGTATGTGCATACATATATGTATGAGAACTTGATCAATGCAAGCACAGAACCTACTAAAATAAAACACACATACACACACACACACACACACACACACACACACACACACACACACACACACACACACACACACACACGTATGTACAAATACACATTCTGAAATAAAGCGCACAATTAGTACCCAGTAAACAAAACAATTGACCAACTCACATTAGATATAATGTGAAGTCGGCTTAGTAGACATTCAACATTTACTTTCCAGAAAAAAGTCAACATTGTTTCCGTTTGGCATAATCCACTGCAAACACATACGTATACATGAGTATATACACAGACATTTATACTCCCCTCTATTATTTGTGTATTGAGTGCAGATTTATAGATTTATAGAAATGTGTTGTACTGAACTGACTGAATAATGCATTCTGTCATTTTAACAACAGTTATATATTTACAACATCTCAAGACAGAAGGGAAAATATCTTCCCAAATGAAAATGAAAATTTGAACAACAGGCAGTGCACTTGCCTTTGGTGCTGGAAGACCAGAAGGTTGTGGGTTCTGTTCACTCCCCCGGTGATTGGAATACTAACACTGCAATGCAGCATTAGGGTGTGCTGCACTGCTGAGTTTGTTATCCTTCGGAAGAGATGATAAATGAAGTCCCATATGCTTGATTTAGTAGTAGCTCAGCTGGATATAAAAGATCCCATAGCACCTATTGAAAAGGGCAAGGGAAGTTGTTCCCTAATGCCCTGGTCAAGTTTGCCCTTATGGTAGAAATACCACCTCAGGTCTTCTCTGAACAGGCCACTATCCTAGTGGGAAAAACCCAGTCAACAAAAGATAAATTAGAAAATAACTAAAATAAAAGTAGATGAGTCACTCAGGTTTTGAGTTGAATAAATCTTCACAGCAGTTATGGGAAGTCAGTAATGAGGTCAGTTATTAATTTACAATGAAATTCTTTTTGACATAGGTTCATAGGTTCATAGATGTGTACTAGGCTAATAGCCCTGGAGCCTTTACAAGCATAGCCCATAGAAATTCCCTGGCATTGTGCCACCTGACGTTAGTTCCCAGTGTCTCTATCAAGTAGGGCCACTGGAGTGATCCCTGGGGTGAACTTTCTATTTCCCATCCACTCATCAAGATTTCTCTTGAAGAGGGCCAGTGAGGTGCTCTGTTTGACATGTATGGGAAGTCTATTCCAGAGCATGAGCAGTCTCTGGGTTATGAACCTGTCCCTCCAGCATGTTCTGTTTTTTGTTGTAATGAGGTTGAGGTCTCTGGAGCATGTGGTGCAGAGGGATTAGATGTGGCATTTCTAACAGAGCCTTGTAAGTCAAGCAGAGATCGCCTCTTAGTAGACGATATGAGACAGAGAATAGCTGGAGTTTTTTTAGTCTGTCTGTGTAGGACATGTGTTTAAGGCCTGGGATCCTCTTCATGAGGTACTTTTGTGGCCTTTCCGGCTGTTGCATGAGTCTAGTGAGGTACATGCCAAATGGGGCATTATACTCTATGATTGGCCTAATGAGGGAAGAATAGAGAGAGATTATGCTGATGACCTCTTCTTCCTGGATGCAAAACCCTTGATAATGAGATGTGCCACATAGAAGGACTTTCTGACCACAGTGGCAATGTATTGGTTGAAGGAGAGGTTGCTGTCAACCTGTGTCCCCAGATCTCTTATAATGCCTTCAGTGTTAAGTGGGCTCCCATCGATGTAGTAATTAATGGGAACTGAGTTTTTCCTAAAGGGGATGATGACACATTTTTTGGCATTAAGCTTAAGGCCATGGTTTCGTCACCAGTCATTCTCTCAGTGAGGCCTTTCTGTAGGATGTCAACATCACTTGGGGAGTTAATAATGGCTCCCAGCTTGCAGTCATCTGTGAACTTGGTCAGCCAGAGTCCCTCCATGTTGGCCTGGACTTCTGAGAAGTAGATGCCAAACAGGACAGGACCCGACCCAGGATCGATCCCTGTGGGACTCCACTCGTGACTGGTCGGCAGTCTGACTTGGAATCCGCTACTTTCACTCTATGAGTTCTATCTGTGAGCCATTTGGCAACCACCTAGTGATATAGGGGTTGATGCCTAGTTTGGTGAGTTTATCAATAATTCCTGAATGGGGAATGGTATCAAAGGCCTTGGCCAGATTGAGGTAGGCTGTATGAACTGTCTTGCCCTCATCCACAGCTCAAGCAGGCATGATCTACCTTTCACAAAACCAAATTGTGGGATCTATATTTTGGAGATTCCCTATATCCTTGTTAATTAGGTCCATGACGATGCACTTCATAGCCTTACATATCAGATTCATCAGGCTAATGGGGTGATAATTCCCAGGGTCTGTAGTCGCTCCCCCTTTATGGAGATGGATGACTGTAGCAGTGCACCATTTGGTAGGGACAAATCCTGAGGTGAGGCTGTGATTGAACAGGGCACACAGATGTGGTGCCAGTTCACTTTGTAGTTCATGTAGAACACATCCAGGGATATTATCAGGTCCCATGGAAGCTGTATTCTTAGCCTTGGACAGTGAACTTTAACCTGTGCTGCAGTAATGCTGGGTGCCTGGCATTCCTCTGGTATTGTGATTGGTCCATTAGGGGGAAGCGAGGGGTACAGTTGGCACTGAATCTGTCAGCCAGTATGTTGGCAGTGTCTGTTGGCTCAGTACAGGAGGTACCATTGTGCAGTAACTCAGAGCAAACCTGGGTATTGCCATGGAGATTCTTGTTATAACTATAGAAGGCTTTGTGGTTGTTTTTAGTATCTGCTGCAATTCTGCCTTCATAGGTGGCTTTAGAGGTTTTGATGAGGGATCTCAACTTTTTGTTGAAGCTAATAAAGGAGTTTTTTCAGTCTTGTGACTTCACTTTTTTCTGCAACAGTTTCTTCCTTCTGTTATAGAGTTTATTTATGGCAGGGGACCACCAGACTGGCTTCCTTTTTTTTGGAGGAGAGCGTCTTTGTTCTGTTGGATACGACTAGTTCCATGCATTTATGAACGTGTTTGTACAATGCATTTGTGTATGATTTGGCAGTCATGCATCTATTTTCCATTGACATGGGTGCTGTGCAGTTAGCCACCTCTGTTTTTAGGAGGTCAAAATCAGCTTTGGAAAAGTTTTTCATGGTGTTCACCTTTGCGGGGGGTGTGGTTGAGATGTGGATTTCCATGGTGATTATTTGTGGTTGGATCTAACCAGGGAGGAATTGACTATTGGTGTAGAGCAACGGTTGCCCATGTTTGTAATAACCAGGTCAAGGATGTTGCTTCCTCTAGTTGTGGCAAGAATGAGCTGGTCCAGGGCATTGGAACTGATGAATTCCAGGAAGTGCTGGGTGAGTGTATTGGTGCATGAGTAGTTTAGTTGATGGAGGGCTAGTTGAAGTCATCTAGTATGAGAGTGTTGGGATGGACCCTAATAGTTTCCAGGGTGCTTAGGAACATGGAGTGAGAGTCTTGGGACATGGTTGGGGACCTATAGCAGGCTATGACCTGTATCTCCATCTTACCCAATGTTAGTTGTACCTGAAGTATCTCAGATGCATTAGGTTGGGCTACTAGTCTGGAGGTGTGCATATCCTTTATGAATATGGAGACACCACCACCTTTGGAGCTTCGGTTCATGTTCTGAGGCTGAAAGGTGTGGAATGGGTTATAGCCTGGTAGCACAGGGGTGCTTTCTGCTGCTTTAATCCAGGTCTCCATTACAGCACAAATGTCAATGTTCTCCATTTTGAGGAGTGCTTTGAGCAAGTGCATCTTGAGATTTAGACTTCTAGCATTGAGCAGCATGACCCTCAGATTGCATTTATTTATAGCTGTTATGGTGGTAATTTGGTCTTTGGAACATTGCCTAAAAAAGGCAAGAGCCTTAGCCAGTATCCAGAAACCCAGGGGTGACAGATGCAGGCCATCTCTGGCAAAGCATCAAAGTCTGTTAGTCATGCCTTCCCAAGCAGACAGATACTGGATCCCCTTAGAATGACACTAGAAACTTAGCCAATTGTTAAAGTCAATTATTTTCTGCTTGTACTGCGGTATCATTCTGGGCAATGGTAGGATGCTGCTCAGGGCTAGGGTCATACTTGCCTGGGCCACATAATCCGACAGCTCCTCCATGTCTCTTTTCATGTAGTCCAGGAGTGCATCTCAGGTCACTCACACCCATATGGACAGTGACAGAATCATACTTGTACTTGTGCAGTGACCTGAGTGCGTGTGTTATGTGTCGGATTCTGGCACCTGATAGACACCTGACTGTTACCTTCTCCTTATTCAACCTAGTGAGTGAGACATCAGTGTGCCTCACTATCGAGTCACCTGTGACTAGTGTATTGGGCAAGCTGTTTTGCCTTAGGGGCTTAGGTTGAGGGGCACACTGTGTAGGTGAGCTATGTGTCTTGTGGTTTGTGCTGTGTTGTGGTGGTCAAGTGTGTTTCTGCCTTGGAGGTCCCTGCAGTTTGGGTAGATTTCTATTGAGAGCCTCCATGAAGGTGGGTGTGTGGTTTGTGTTTTTATGTGAGAGCTGTGATGGTGGGTGTTCTGGAGGGCTATGTGGTGTGGTGCAGGTGTTGACCTTCTCCTCTTGACCAGCTATTCTGGTCTTGGCTTGAGAGTGCATGGCTTCCAATTTTGATATATATAAGTGCTTCTCTCACAAGTCTTACTGTTGGGAGGTAAGAGGAGAGGGTTGTTGGTGTACATGAGGCAGTTGCTACATTGCTTCAGAATGCTCAAGTTCACCAGGTTAATAGGAGAAAGCACAGGGAACTCACCTTTAGACTTGCCAGGAGGGACGGTCATTATTACTAAGTACTAGAGCTGTTTCCTTATATATATTCCTTTTACAGAAGAAAATGTCACTCAAAGTGTCTGAGTCTGTACAGAGCACTGCCAAACACTTGAGGGGAAACTTATACATAGACCCTGAAAATTTAAGGATGAAGTATTTAGGCAGTTATTCTGAAGTTAGAAAGAAACCAAGCAGTAATTACTGAAAAATAAAGAATTAGATTGTCAAGAATGATGAAAAGAGGGGAGTTGCATGAATGGCTACTGCCTGGCTACTACTAACACTGGTCTCAGCACAGCTTCACTCTGTTGAGATACAATACTCCTTCACTTCTTCTCTTACCAGAAGCAAAATGTTAGCACCAATCTCAAGAACAGAAGCAGGCCACAGCCTGTTTGGTGATCCACAGTCTTGTCCCAGATGATGCAAGGGTCTGCAGGCTTGTAGCCTTTTTCTGGTAGATGCCTCGAATAGCAACCATCCTAATCAGGTACGTTAAGCACAGACACTCACTCTCCAACCAGAAAGAGTCAGGAATCATTGCACTCTGCTCCTACTCTCACCAGGATCAGAATATAAGCACAGATTCCAAGTTGTCACCTATAAAGCAGTTATTAAGCTTTCTGATGATCAGCAGTCTCCAGGAAATAATGTAACTGCACTCATTCTCTCACCAGGAGAAAACAGAAGCACTTATCCCAAGATGATTACTGAGAGGCAGAATGTGGGCTGTCCAATAACTGGTGGTCTTGCAATAGATGCTCAAAGGTAAGATGTAAAAAATGGTTTATCCTAAACACTGCAGTGTGCACTAGAGGAGTTAGATGTGAAAATGGGTAACTTAAGTTTTACCTATCTAAAAAGTTAAGTTTTATTGGAGAGTCACTATTTAAAACAGCAAGATAGCTTGGAAGGGGATGGTTACTTTTGTATTCTGGTACTATGCAATGCAGTAGGATGGCCAATAAATTTAAATAGTAGAAGGGGAGTGATTTCACAAAATGATAATTTTGTGCTTACTCACACCAGCCAATAAAAGTAGAGAGGAAATGAGATATATGGTTAAATTAACATAAGGGGCAGGCAGCTAGAAAGACCGTGGTGTTTAAGAACACAACAGTAACCGGGTGGGAGGATGGGAAAATTTTCTGTCTGACTCACAAGAGACAGAGCTGTGGTCTCTTTTCAAGTTTTAATATGCAGTTAAAAGCAGAATACATGTGCTGCATAATTCATAGGTGCTGTCTAAATTAAGTCAGAACTGAAGGCACTTGGGGGAGTGAACTTTTGTCAAACTAAGGCCATTAAAAATTACAGGACTGCCTTTCAGATCTCAATTCATATGGCTAGGAAAGGTGCAATCAGGGTCATGTACTACATAGTAACATGAATTGGAATATTACAACTTATTTAAGTACAGCTATGATATCATTATGTATATTTAGCCTGGTGTAATATATTGCTTGTCCATACCTAAGTCCAAAACACAGTCATAGCAAAATAACCCATTAAGGACAGTCTTGTGACCAAAGAGGTATATGGTACACAAAATACTTGGGACAAAAGATCAGTGAGAATTGCAGGTTATGTGGCAGTACCATACTCTGTACTTAAACACATATACAGCACACATGGTAGTCAAGAATGCTCAATAACTGTTACAGGTAGGATGACTGCTGCATTGTGTGGCTTAGACAACAGCTGAATTTTGTGAATTAGGCCTGGATGGTATGAGGTTTGCCTTGCGGTGCCACCTATGAATGCAGAGCAGGACTGTGTAGCTCATATGGTTACAACAGTACACAGAGCGGTTGCTGCAGCTATGCTGGTACAAAGGGATGTACAGTGTAGTTTAGAGGTACTGGGGCTCTGTTAGTACAATAGGACATACAGTGCCATTCAGAGGTACTGGGGCTCTTCTAGTACAAAGGGACATACAATGTAGTTTAGAGGTACTGGGAATCTGCTAGTACAAAGGGACATACAGTGCAGTTCAGAAGTACTAGGGCTCTGTTTGTACAAAGGGATGTACAGTGCAGTTCAGAGGTACTGGGGCTCTGCTAGTACAAAGGGGCGTACAGTGCAGTTCAGAGGTACTGGGGCTCTGCTAGTACTAACAGATGTACAGTGCAGTTCAGAGGTATTGGGGTTCTGCTAGTACTAAGGGATGTACAGTGCAGTTCAGAGGTACTGGGGCTGTGCTAGTACAAAGGTATGTATAGTGCAATTTAGAGGTGCTGGAGCTGTGCTAGTACAAAGGGACATACAGTGTAGTTCAGAGGTACTGGGGCTTTGCTAGTACAAAGGGGCATACAGTGTAGTTCAGAGGTACTGGGGCTCTGCTAATACAAATGGATGTACAGTGCAGTTCAGAGGTACTGGGGCTCTGTTAGTACAAAGGGACATACAGTGCAGTTCAGAGGTACTCGGGCTCTGTTAGTACAAAGGGACGTACCGTGTACAAAGGGACGTACAGTGCAGTTCAGAGGTACTGGGGCTCTGTTAATACAATGGGATGTACAGTGCAGTCCAGGGGTACTGGGGCTCTGTTAGTACAAAGAGGTGTACAGTGCAGTTCAGAGGTACTGGGGCTCTGCTAGTACAAAGGAACATACAGTGCAGCTCAGAGGTACTGGGGCTGTGTTAGTACAAAGGGATTTGCAGTGCAGATCAGAGGTACTGTGGCTCTGCTAGTACAAATGGATGTATAGTGCATTTCAGAGGTACTGGGGCTCTGCTAGTACAAAGGGACGCACAGTGTAGTTTAGAGGTACTGGGGCTCTGCTAATACAAAGGGGCATATAGTGCAGTTCAGAGGTACTGGGGGTCTGCTAGTACAAAATGACGTACAGTGCAGTTCATAGGTACTAGGGCTCTGCTAGTACAAAGGGACATACAGTGCAGTTCAGAGGTACTGGGGCTCTGTTTGTACAAAGGGATGTACAGTGCAGTTCAGAGGTACTGGGGCTCTGCTTGAACAAAGGGACGTACAGTATAATTCAGTGGTACTAGGGCTCTGCTAGTACAAAGGGATGTACAGTACATTTCAGAGGTAATGGGGCTCTGCTAGTACAAAGGGACATGGAGTGCAGCTCAGAGATAGTGGGGCTCTGCTTGTACAAATGGGCATACAGTGTAGTTCAAACACAGTGGGGCTATGCCAGTACAAAGCCATAGGCGGAAGGCCTCTACACCCATGGAAGGGCATTAATTACACATTTACACACACCCTAGAGGGCATTATTGCACTTAGACAATGAGCGCTCTGTAAAATTTGTTGTATTTTACTTACTTATGTATTTTTAAGTATTATTTTATTGTTTTAATATATATTTTGATGTAAAATAGTTCCTCCGCCTAATGTTTCATACTTGCTGTAGTCTATGTTAATGGTGTTGAAGAAAGCATTTTACATCAAACATATATAAAAAAAATAATAATAGTGCTTAAAAAATAATAAGCAAGTGAAACACAACAATTTTATATACAGCCCATTCTCTCTCCTATACACAAGTACACAGCCTCTTCTGCTTTCACACACATACATATAGACACACAGTCTCCTCTTCTTTCATACGTGCATTGATTCACACAAGATCGGTCTCGATCTTTCTCGTTCTCTCTATAACACACAGTCTCCTCTGCTTACATACATGCATTCAGTCACACATCACTCTTGCTTGTTCTCTCACTCTGTGGAAGAAGAAATTTGGACAAAGCCTAGAATAATGAGGGGGGCGCAACATGGGGGGGACTTAGAAGGTTGCCAGAATAATAGGCTTTACCTTCACAATAGCATACATTTTCTGAAGGTTATGAAATCTGAAACTGAAATGCCTGACAATATTTGGAGACTACAGCCTTCTGTGATTTTTCAGAAAACCACATTTTATGAGGAACAGATACAAAAATATAAGGCAAAAATCTGGACAGTTGAGCAGTATGCTCTGGATCTCTCTCTCTCTCTCACACACACACACACACACGCACACGCACACACACACACACACACACACACACACACACACACACACACACACACAGTCTCTCTGCTTTCATACACACATTCACTTACAGAAGATCTCTCTCACTATCTCTTGATCTCTCTCTCTCACACACAGTCTCCTCTGTTTCCATACATCCATTCAGTTACAGCACTCTCACTTTCTATTAGTCACACACGCACACACACACACACACACACACACACACACACATACACACACACACACACACACATAATCTCTGCTTTCATGCACGCATTCATGTACACGTGCAAACATAAACACACACTTTTCTGTTTCCCTCACTCGAACGATCTCTCTCTCTTACTCTCATACCCGCATAAACTCTCACACATGCTTTATTTTAATTTTTTTTTTTATTTTACACTTGCTAAACAGCAAAAGCACTGCTTAGTGAGTGTAAAATAACGACTCGCTCACTCTCACTTTCACTGACATGCACACATACACTCAAACGCAGTCATAAACACACACATACTTACCTTTTTTTTTTTTTTGGTTGTCTTCTTTTTAATATTTTACACTCGCTAAGCAGCAAAAGTGCTGATTAGCGAGAGCAAAATAATGGCAACCGTTCAATTTTCTCGGTCCGAGCTTCATGGCGGCTTGATATGCTGCCATGAAGCGATGGACTCGTTTTTCTCAGTAGGCATTGGAGAATGCATTTTCTGTTATAATAATCAGTCTCTTCTCATCTCACCACCTTGTTAAAGGGAACAGAAAACAAGATACTGAGATTTATTAATTTGTTTAATCTTCTAAGAAGGGCTCATCTGCCAATAAAAGAAGTTTGAAACAAGGACTGAGTATCAGAGCATTTTTATTCTGATTTTCATCTGAGAAATCCTGCTACCTAGCTATAGCATTCAAAGCAGATCAAAGGAACACTTTTCTCACCACACTGGAGAAAGGGCAAACTCCCAGTCCCCCAGAAATACAGAAATATAGGTAACTAGCATTTCAACACACCGGAAAAGAGCAAACTCCCAGTTGCCAGAAATACAAAAATACTGTAACTAGCATCCCACCACACCGTGGAAGGGCAACCCTCCAGTCCTCAGAAATACAGAAATACAGGTAACTAGCATTCCACCACACTGGGAAAGGGCAAACTCCCAGTCCCCAGAAATACAGGTAACTAGCATCCTACCACACTGGGAAAGGACAAACTCCCAGTCCCCTGAAATACAGAAATACTGTAACTAGCATCCCACCACACTGATAAGGGGCAAACTCCCAGTCCCCATAAATACTGATAACTAGCATCCCACCATACTGGGTAAGGGGGAAACTCCCAGTCCTCAGAAATACAGAAATACTGGTAAATAGCATCCCATCACACTGGGGAGAGAGCAAACTCACAGTCTCCAGGAATACAGGTAACAAGCATCCCACAACAGGGAAAGGGCAAACTCCCAGTCCCCAGAAATAAAGAAATACTGGTAATTGGCATCGTACCACACTGGGAAAGAGCAAACTCTCAGTCCCAGAAATACAGAAATACAAATCACTAGCATCTCACTACAACGGGTAAAGGGCAAACTCTCAGTCCCCAGAAATACGGAAATACTGGTAACTATAATCCCACCACAAGGGAAAGAGCAAATTCCCAGTCCCAAGAAATATGGAAACACTGGTAACTACCATCCCACCAAACTGGGAAAGGGCAAATTCCCAGTCCCCAGAAATACGGAAATACTGGTAACTACAATCCCACCACATGGGAAAGAGCAAATTCCCAGTCCCAAGAAATATGGAAACACTGGTAACTACCATCCCACCACACTGGGAAAGGGCAAACTCCCAGTCCCCAGAAATACAGGTAACTAGCATCCTACCACACTGAGAAAGGACAAACTCCCAGTCCCCTGAAATACAGAAATACTGTAACTAGCTTCCCACCACACTGATAAGGGGCAAACTCCCAGTCCCCATAAATACTGATAACTAGCATTCCACCATACTTGGTAAGGGGGAAACTCCCAGTCCCAAGAAATACAGAAATACAGGTAACTAGCATCCCACCACATTGGGGAGAGAGCAAACTCACAGTCTCCAGGAATACAGGTAACAAGCATCCCACAACAGGGAAAGGGCAAACTCCCAGTCCCAGAAATACAGAAATACTGGTAACTAGCATCCCAACACACTGGGGAAAGGACAAACTCCCATTCCCCAGAAATACAGAAATACAGATCACTAACATCTCACCACACCGGGGAAAGGGCAAACTCCCATTCCCCAGAAATACAGAAATACAGATCACTAACATCTCACCACACCGGGGAAAGGGCAAACTCCCATTCCCCAGAAATACAGAAATACAGATCACTAGCATCTCACCACATGGGAAAGAGCAAATTCCCAGTCCCAAGAAATATGAAAACACTGGTAACTACCATCCCACCAAACTGGGAAAGGGCAAATTCCTAGTCCCCAGAAATATGGATATACTGGTAACAAGCATCACACCACACTGGGGAAAGGACAAACTCCCAGTCCCAAAAATACTGGTAACTAGCATCCCACCACACTGGAGAAAGGGCAAATGCCCAGTGCCAAGAAATACTGGTAGCTAGCAACCCATCACACTGGGAAGAGGCAGACTCCCAGTCCCCAGAAAACAGAAATGCTGGTAAATAGCATCCCACCACATCAGGGAGAGGGCAAACTTCCAGTCCCCAGAAATACAGGTCACTTGCATCCCACCAAACTGAGGAAAGGGCAAACTCCCAGTCCCCAAACTATGGAAATACTGGTAACTACCATCCCACCGTGTGGGAAAGGGCAAATTCCCAGTCCACAGGAATATGGAAATACTGGTAACTAGTATCCCACCACACTGAGGAAGGTGCAAACTCCCAGCCCCCAGAAATACTGGTAACTAGCATCCCACCACACTGGGAAAGGGCAAAGTCCCAGTCCCCACAAATAATGTCAACTATCATCCCACCACCACCCTGGGTAAGGGGCAAACTCCCAGTCCCCAGGAATATGGAAATAATAGCAACTACCATCTCAGTCACTGGGGAAAGAGCAAACCCCCAGTCCCCAGAAATACAGAAACACTGGTAAATAGCATCCCACCACACTGGGGAAAGGGCAAACTCCCAGTCCTCAAATACTGGTAACTAGCATCCCACCATACTGGAGAAAGGGGCAAGTCCCAGTCCCCAGAAATACAAAAATGCTGGTAACTACCATCCCCCACACTGGAGAATGGGACAAACTCCCAGACCCAAGAAATACAGAAATACTGGTAGCTAGCAACCCACCACACTGGGAAAAGGCAGACTTCCTGTTCCCATAAAAACAGAAATACAGGTCACTAGCATCCCACCACACAGGGGAAGGGCAAACTCCCAATCACCAGAAATATGAAAATACTGGTAACCACCATCCTATCACATGGGAAAGGGCAAATTTCCAGTTCTTAGAAACACTGATGAGTAGGATCACTCCCTGTGTCTGTCTTTGGGGAGAGGTGTGTGGTCCGCTAGTTTGAAGGTAAAACTAGAGGATCCTTTCTTGGTATTGGGGGTATGGAAGGTCCCTTTTAACTGCCAACGTTAGGTTAGAAAGCTGATATCTCAGTCCTGAGACCCCCTGTACATTAGGTTAGCAGGCTCAAATCTCAGTCACAAGACCCCTTGTACGTGTTAACGGTCTCAGCCAAACAGACCAACTGGGTCCCTTGTGGTGTGTAAGGGAGCCTTTAGAGAGGCCTCTTCTTATCTCAGTTCTAGATGTGACCTCGGCAGACCTCGGTAGTACCTAATGTGATCAGTCCTTTACTTACCAATATTCCTATTGGCTTGTCCTATCTGATAGTTTATACGGCACACTGACCAGGTTAATGCAGTATGGAGCCCCAAAACCCTCCATAATTTTGAAATTGAATTACTCTTGCTAGGACTTAGTGATAACGTCTCTAACACCTTTTATATCTGGTACTGTTATAAATGATTCCATTTCACTCTGTGCTCTTTTTCAACATTAAGCACACTACAGCCACTATGATTATCCACCCACCACTTCCATTAGATTCCCTTTACTTGGTCTCCACCTTCAGCGATACGGCCACTTTGCATGGCGCTTCACAGTTGTTGTGTCTTTTGGCTTTTCCTGGTTAGGGGTCGCCACAGCGGAGCTCCAGTCTACTAATGATTGGCAGTAGATTTTTATGTGCCGAGTTACCGGCCCTGACGCACAACCTTCAACAAAGGTACACCCATTCACGCATGTCTACACACAGAAGACACTCTAGCTGAGAATCGAACAGGACAATGTCTTACTGTGAGGCGACAACGCTACCACAGCACCACTACCACCGCAGTCTTACAACTACAAAATCAGCTACAAAATCAAGAAAATTGGGTAAAATTGTCATTAATGCATCAGTATATTTAATTTAATATATTTATTATTTTTCTCATAAAAAGTACGGACATCACAAGTTATAGGATGCCTCCCCGATGAAGGCCCTGAAAGCGTTCTGATGTACTTCAGTGTGCTGCCCGGTTCCACCCCACCGATCTGAAGCTCATATTTTTTCCCCAAAGCTGTGAACCCTGACTGGGGTAAAGTTAACAAGATTGCCGTGACCAAGAAATAGAATAAAACATTTTTGTTTGTTGAACACACTATGCTACCCCAGATAAACTCTTTTTTCCTAAAACATATTATGTTATTAAGCAATGTATAATGCAAAGGAATCAGAGATGGATTTTTTTAAAAAGAAAGAAAATATATCTTAGAACTGTAGTTTGAATTTATGCTTACGTTTTACTTAAGATACAACATGTACATGAAACACAATGTAAAATGCTATATAAAATGACAACTGTTTTCCCGGGCTTCCCCAATAACTCCCTCTGGTTGGTTCATTAAAGGCCACGCCCCTGACCACTCCTCCAAGACTAAACCCATTAGACCAGCCCATTTTTAACTGTATATAATGTAGCTCCTGAACCTCTGAATTTAACACTGAACAGTGCTCAGAGAGCATCCAAGAAGCTTGTACTGTATGGACTTGAGATTAAAGACCTGAAGAGAAAAATTGTTGTTTCCTGTGTCTTTATCTTTGGAGGAAGCATGTGGTCCGCTAGTTTGAAGGTACAACTAGCGGATCTTTCCTGGTATTGGGGGTATGGAAGGTCCCTTTTAGCTGCCAATGTTAGGTTAGCAAACTCACATCTCAGTCCTGAGACCCCCTGTACGTTAGGTTAGCAGGTTCAAATCTCAGTCATGAGACCCCTTATATGTGTTAATGGTCTCAGCCAAACAGACCAATTGGGTCCCTTGTGGTGTGTAAGGGTGCCTTTAGAGAGGCTTCTTCTTATCTCAGTCCTAGATGTGACCTTAGCAGACCTCAGTAGTACCTAATGTGATCAGTCCTTCATTCTGAGACCCTCATCTCTGGGGTCCAAAGATTTGCTGCTGGATAGAGTTAAAAGGTAAGGTGACTACTGTACAATCAGACAATAATGGATAAAAAAACAGGAGACAATGTTAAGGTGACTACTGTACAATCAGACAATAATGGATAAAAAAACAGGAGACAATGATTCTTCTCTTCAGGTCTTCTTTAATCTCAAGTCCGTACAGTACAAGCTTCTTGGATGCTCTCTAAGTGCTGTTCAGTGTTAAATTCAGCAGTTAAAAATGGGCTGGTCTAATGGGTTTAATCAATAATCCCTTGGAGGAGTGGTCATAAGAACCAGCCAGAGGGAGTTATTGGGTAAGCCCAGGAAAACAGTTACGTCATTTTATATAGCATTTTACATCATGTTTCATGTACATGTTGTATCTTAAGTAAACACATAAGCATAAATTCAAACTACTGTTCCAAGATATATTTTCTTTCTTTTTAAAAAATCCATCTCTGAGTCCTTTGCATTATACATTGCTTAATAACATAATACATTTTAAGAGAAAAGAGTTTATCTGGGGTAGCGTAGTGTGTTCAACAAACAAAAATGTTTTATTCTATTTCTGTGTCCTGGCAATTTTGTTAACTTTACCCCAGTCAAGGTTCACAGCTTTGGGGAAAAAATATGAGCTTCAGGTTGGTGGGATGGAACCAGGCAGCACACTAAAGTACATTGGCGTGCTTTCGGGCCTTCATCAGGGAGGCATGCTATAACTTGAGAAGTCTGTACTTTTTATGAAAAAAAATAATAAATATATTAAATTAAACATACTGATGCAGTAATGACAATTTTACCCAATTTTCCTGATTTTGTAGCTGTAGCGTGAAGCGTCCTGCAAAGTGTCTGTTTCGCTGAAGGTGAAGACCAAGTGCAGGGAATCTAATGGAAGTGGTGGGTGGATAATCATATTGACTGCGGTGTGCTTAACAGTGACAAGGAGCACAGACTGGGATGGAATAATTTATAACAGTGCCAGATATAAAAGGTGTTAGAGAAGTTATCACTAAGTCCTAGCAAGAGTAATTAGATTTCAAAATTACAGGGGGGGGGGGGGGTTGGTGCTCCATACTATATTAACCTGGTTAGTGTGTATCAGATAGTACAAGGCAATAGGAATATTAATAATGGTGGTGTAAGTGGACCAAAAGCATTATTTGGAGTAAGAAAGGTGGAGGGTTGGCAGTGGGGTGAGCTAGAAGAATGACTGAATGAATGAGAGATCAAAATAACCAATTGGAGAGGTAGTGGGACCCACATAGTGGGTGGCCTTTTTGGGGGTCTGTGAAAGTAAAAAATTAAAGTCCAAATTATTAAGTTTTATTTTTATTGGATTTTGTGGAATGGTCACCTAATAGAGAATGAGAAACATGGAGCTCTGATGCCGTGGAATGAATGAAACACTATTACAAACTACAAAAAGGGGGGGTATGTAGGATTTAACAAGAGATATAATATAAATAAAGAGGCTACATATTTAAGGGCTAAAAAAACTACTAAAAACTAGTGGAGGGTCATGATCAGAGTGAGATGAGAGAGAGAGAGTAAAGGCTCAGGGACAGAGGAGTACACATGGCAGGTGGCCAAATTAGTAGGGAGTTGGGGACTCTTGCGTCTATATGGAGAAGGGTGTTCTAACTTATTGGTGAAGACTTGGAGGGTTGTAGGGGATGACAGAAGAAACAGATAGATTAAATTAGAGTTACAAACTTAAAATCTTTAAAACTGTGCCAATCGGGAGCTATGCGCTAGTGTGGCTTGTTGGTGCTACTCAAATGGAAAATGCATAAATCTGCGCAAACAATCTACTAGTGAAACCAATGTCTGACAATAGTTTATCATTGCTGCCCTAAAACGATTAAAATTGGAAAACCTAGTTAAGGGAACAAGAGGCTAATAAGTCGGTGGAGAGCTAAGTGAGCTGTGTAAGTCTGTGGGGGCTGAAGGGTTGGGGCGGGGGGTTCCACGTGGTGATTGGGTATTTTACAGAGTAAGAATGTGGAAATAACAAACCAAGATTTAGCTTGAAAAAAGTTGATCAGTGCCGTGTTAAGTGCACCAAACCCAGTACATAGAACATATTCACGATATTAAGATATTAAGATAATTGGGAAAGATAAAGGGAACATAAAGTCAAATAAAACAAAAAATAAAATAGTTTGTATTAGATTTAGTCCAATAGAGGATGTGCTCAGCTGTAAAGCCTGTGAAGAAATGAAGAAAGGGGGTGTATAGATAGAAAGATGGGGCCAGGGGAGCTAGGGGACTAAAGTGGCGGGAGGCTGTTTAGGTGGATGGTCTAATGGGGGTAAGAGGCTAAAAAAACAAAAAAAAAACCACAAGGGGGGGGGGGGGCATCAGATGGAAGTGAAAATATAAGCATGCATAAACATATGTGCCATTAATGGAATCTGTGTGATGGAATGACCCGGCATCAATTTACCTAATAACATGGGCGAAACAAGTGAAAAACGGAAAAGGATGAAGACATGCAAAAATCCAAACATTCTATCATAAACTGAAATGAATCCAAAAACTGCAACTGGAAAAATGCTAACTGTAAATTATCAATTATCTAAACGTACCAAGATGCTGACAATATGCAGACAAATGCTAGAAAAATCAAAATCACAAATGAGGCTAGCTTATCAGAAACAGTCCTAGTGAACAGCACAAATAACAATATCCAGACTGCAAAGAGAGTTAAAATGCTAACTCAAGCTAGAAGGTATTCAAAATTGCATTTCAAAACTGCAAAGAGCAAAAAAAAAAAACATCAAAAATGCTAAAATGTAAAATTGCCAAAAATGATAAAGGTTGTCCATACCTCGAAAGTTTCCTTTTTCTTTTCTAATAGGAATGAAAAAATGCTTTGGTTGACCGTAATTGAAACTGTTCGGAGTCCTTAAGTTTAGGACAGACAGGAGAGATTTTGTGGTGTTAAGACCTGGTGCTTTCCTAGCTTGCAGTTCTATTTGCTATAATAATTCCTTCTTTTCAAGAAGGTTGTTGTAACTTCCCAAGAGTGGTGTCTTTGGAAGGTGTTTGAGGATATGGAAATGGAAGATGCTGTGTCCTATTTCTTTGTAGCATGGACTGCCAGGGGATTTGTTTTATTTAAGGGTTTCAAGTCATGTAGATGCTTAGCTACTCTAGTCTTTAGTTGGTTGATCGTTTTCCCAACATAGAAAGCCTTGCATTTGTTGCAATCTGCATGGTACACTACTCCTTTGGTGTTGCAGTCTCCTTTGTATTTTAGCCTGGTAGATCCTCCCATTGTTGGGACATGTGAAATGATCCCCGCCACTCATGTAATGGCAGTAGTGGCATGGAGGGCTGCTACATGCAAAGTTGCCTCCTTGGGAGCAGTGCAAGGTGTTATTTTCCACATAGTCCCTGATGTTGGTGCCTCTCTTGATAGTAAAGCTAGGATTGTCAGGAAAGAGCTGGCCAAATGCCCTATTGCCACCAACTATTTGCCAGTTATGCCTGATGATTTTCTGTATGTCTCGATAGTCTGTGAAAAAATGGAGGATGCAGTTTAGCTTGAACTTTCATTTGCAGTTCTTGGAGTTCTCACACTGTGGTGAGTCTTGAAGGTTCCGTTTGTTCTTTGTTGGATGATAGGTTTGAGAATTTGGTGTAAGAGCTTTTGTGAGTAGCCTCTTGTGAGGAAATTCCTTTCAAGTAGTTGAATGTTGTGTAGGAAGTGATCCATTTCTTTAGAAACTCAGGCTATCCTCAAGCCCTGGGACTTGATGACATTTTTCTTTAGATGGAAAGGGTGTATGCTGCTTGCATGGAGGAGGTAGTTAACCCTGGTGGGTTTGCAATAGAGATCGTGGATCAAGGTTTTACCTTTCTGTTTTTTGATCAGTAGAAGTTTGAAGAACTCCACCTCCTTCTTGCTGGTTTTTGTGGTGAATTTTAGAAATCCATTAGAGCTGTTGATGTAGTTGAAGAAGTCTGTCAATCTTTCTGTGCTTCCATTCCAGATCAGAAAAATATCATCAATTAATTGGTAGTAACATCTCATGTCATTGTAGAAGGGGGAGTTGTAAATATATTCTGATTCCCATTTCCACAGGGCCGTGTTGGCCAGGCTGGGGGCCATGGCCACCCCCCATAGCAATGCCAGTGGTTTGCCTGTATATGTTGTTGTTAAAGAGGAAATGGTTGTTTTTTTTTAAACCAGAGAGAGAAGTTTGATGTACATTTCAGTTTCGCCAGGGAGGGCCACACAGTCCTGATTGTAGGCTTCCACCATGGCCAAAATGCAATAGTCATGGGGGAGTACCGAATATAAGGATTCTACATTGATAGTAACTAGGAAAGATTCCTCTGATATTGGGACATCTTTTATTTTGGTGAGGAAGTCCATGGAGTCTAATATGAAAGACCTGTTGTTTTCTGCCAGTGGTTTTAGTGTGAAGTCCAGGTATAAGGCCATGGGTTCGGTAATGGAGCCAAATCTGGCAAAAACAGGTCTGTAAGGAGGATCCAAGAAATTCTTATGAAGTTTCGGGATACCAAAAATTTGTTGAAGTCTTGGATGGTTCACTGTCAGAAATTCCAAAATGCTCTCACTGATGAGTCTCTCCTGGTGTAAGTCTTCTAGCTCAGTGGTAAGGTTTGTGTAGGCTAGCTTGGTATGGTCCAGGCTGCTGGTTTCATAGAATAGCTGGTTTTGTAGCATGGCAATAATGTTGTTGTCATAGACCATAGTGGCTGTGATGGAAGTGCCGCCTCCTTTATCCGCCTTCATGATTCTCCTGCTTTTATCCATGCTGAGTCCTTTTAGTTCTTCCATTTCTTCCTTTGTGATGTTGTATCCTGCTTGTCCTAAACTTAAGGACTCTGAACCATTTCAGTTACGGTTAACCCAAGCATTTTTCACTCCTATCAGAAAAGAAAAAGGAAACTTTCGAGGTATGGACAACCTTTAGCATTTTTGGCAATTTTACATTTTAGCATTTTTGATGCTTTTTTTGCTCTGTGCAGTTTTCAAATGCAATTTTGAATACCTTGTAGCTTGAGTTAGCATTTTAACTCTCTTTGCAGTCTGGATATTGTTATTTGTGCTGTTCACTAGGACTGTTTCTGATAAGCTAGCCTCATTTGTAAGAAAAGAGTTTATCTGGGGGTAGTAGCGAGGTGTTCAACAAACAAAAATGTTTTATTCTATTTCTGTGTCCTGGCAATCTTGTTAACTTTACCCCAGTCAAGGTTCACAGCTTTGGGGAAAAAATATGAGCTTCAGGTTGGTGGGATGGAACCAGGCAGAACACTAAAGTACATTACGTGCTTTCGGCCTTCATCAGGGAGGCATGCTATAACTTGAGAAGTCTGTACTTTTTATGAAAAAAAATAATAAATATATTAAATTAAACATACTGATGCAGTAATGACAATTTTACCCAATTTTCCTGATTTTGTAGCTGTAGCATGAAGCGTCCTGCAAAGTGTCTGTTTCGCTGAAGGTGAAGACCAAGTGCAGGGAATCTAATGGAAGTGGTGGGTGGATAATCATATTGACTGCAGTGTGCTTAACATTGAAAAGGAGCACTGACTGGGATGGAATAATTTATAACAGTACCAGATATAAAAGGTGTTAGAGAAGTTATCACTAAGTCCTAGCAAGAGTAATTAGATTTAAAAATTACAAGGGGGGGGGGGTGTTGGTGCTCCATATTGCATTAACCTGGTTAGTGTGTATCAGATAGTACAAGGCAATAGGAATATTAATAATGGTGGTGTAAGTAGACCAAAAGCATTATTTGGAATAAGAAAGGTGGAGGGTTGGCAGTGGGGTGAGCTAGAAGAATGACTGAATGAATGAGAGATCAAAATAACCAAGTGGAGAGGTAGTGGGACCCACATAGTGGGTGGCCTTTTTGGGGGTCTGTGAAAGTAAAAAATTAAAGTCCAAATGATTAAGTTTTATTTTTATTGGATTTTGTGGAATGGTCACCTAATAGAGAATGAGAAACACGGAGCTCTGATGCTGTGGAATGAATGAAACACTATTACAAACTACAAAAAGGGGGGGGGGTATGTAGGATTTAACAAGAGATATAATATAAATAAAGAGGCTACATATTTGAGGGCTAAAAAAACTACTAAAAACTAGTGGAGGGTCATGATCAGAGTGAGATGAGAGAGAGAGAGTAAAGGCTCAGGGACAGAGGAGTACACATGGCAGGTGGCCAAATTAGTAGGGAGTTGGGGACTCTTGCATCTATATGGAGAAGGGTGTTCTAACTTATTGGTGAAGACTTGGAGGGTTGTAGGGGATGACAGAAGAAACAGATAGATTAAATTAGAGTTACCAACTTAAAATCTTTAAAACTGTGCCAACCGGGAGCTATGCGCTAGTGTGGCTTGTTGGTGCTTCTCAAATGGAAAATGCATAAATCTGCACAAACAATCTACTAGTGAAGCCAATGTCTGACAATAGTTTATCATTGCTGCCCTAAAATGATTAAAATTGGAAAACCTAGTTAAGGGAACAAGAGGCTAATAAGTCGGTGGAGAGCTAAGTGAGCTGTGTAAGTCTGTGGGGGCTGAAGGGTCGGGGCGGGGGGTTCCACGTGGTGATTGGGTATTTTACAGAGTAAGAATGTGGAAATAACAAACCAAGATTTAGCTTGAAAAAAAGTTGATCAGTGCCGTGTTAAGTGCACCAAACCCAGTACATAGAACATGATCACGATATTAAGATATTACGAGAATCGGGAAAGATAAAGGGACCATAAAGTCAAATAAAACAAAAAATAAAATAGTTTGTATTAGATTTAGTCCAATAGAGGATGTGCTCAGCTGTAAAGCCTGTGAAGAAATGAAGAAAGGGGGTGTATAGATAGAAAGATGGGGCCAGGGGAGCTAGGGGACTGAAGTGGTGGGAGGCTGTTTAGGTGGATGGTCTAATGGGGGTAAGAGGCTAAAAAAACAAACAAAAAAAAAACACAAACAAAGGGGGGAGGCATCAGATGGAAGTGAAAATATAAGCATGCATAAACATATGTGCCACTAATGGAATCTGTGTGATGGAATGACCCAGCATCAATTTACCTAATCAAGTGGGAGAAACAA
Source organism: Protopterus annectens (assembly GCF_019279795.1). Classification (NCBI taxonomy): domain Eukaryota; kingdom Metazoa; phylum Chordata; order Ceratodontiformes; family Protopteridae; genus Protopterus; species Protopterus annectens. Next base: position 19,325,651 of record NC_056750.1, read on the forward strand.
GTGAAAAATGGAAAATGATGAAGACATGCTTTTTTGCTCTGTGCAGTTTTCAAATGCAATTTCTAATACCTTTTAGCTTGAGTTAGCATTTTAACTCTCTTTGCAGTCTGGACATTGTTTTTGTACTATTCACTGGAACTGTTTTGCATCTTGGCACATTTAGATAATTGATAATTTACAGTTAGCTTTTTCCAGTTGCAGTTTTCGGATTCATTTCAGTTTATGATAGAATGTCTGGATTTTTGCATGTCTTCATCCTTTTCCGTTTTTCACTTGTTTCGCCCATGTTATTAGGTAAATTGACTCTGGGTCATTCTATCACACAGATTCCATTAATGGCACAATATCTCAGCCATGGATAAAACAACTCCAAATGCAAAACACAAACCATGAACCAGGAACAAGAAATACAGACAATCCAAAAACTGAAGGTACTAAAGACACCAGCGAGAAGTTTAAAAATCTATTAGTAATGAGCCAACAAGATTAAGTGCTTTCGATAGTATATAATCAAGACTTCATCAGAATCGAAAAATTCAACAAACTACAATATTTAAATAGTAAAAAATTACATGACCACCACATCAATTAACAACAGAAGCAGATTTGTTAACCCTGTGTTATCAAATACAAAAGAAGGTAGTTGTTAGAGCATAGTTTGAATTTAACACTACAGAAACCACACATAATGGTACCTTGCAACAATCTATTTCAAAATTTGAACATGTGCTCACTAAATGCAGTAATAGGCGTGGTGAAATAGTCTTCTAAGGTTGAGGACACTGCTTATGGAGATGGTTGTATTTCACCACACCTATTACTGACCTACAAAATGGATTGTGAAGACCCCAAAGGTTTGGTTGTTTATTAGATATTTTTCTCTTTTTCTCTTGAAACATAATGGTCAGTTATTTTGTTGATTAATTTATTCTCATTGTTTTTTTATTTTAGAAATTGTGTATATTTTTAATTTTTTATATTTTTATATATATATTCTCTGCAGTTCCAAATCCCACACTCCACAGCCTGCACCAATGCCCCATATTCCCCCATCATAGCTTAGATTAGTTCATATCTTTTAGCTACTTTAGGATTTTTCTCCAATACAATTCACATTTTATTAGTTTTATTATTTTATTTTATTTTGTTTTATTTTTATTTATTTTATTTCATTTTAGCTTATTTTTGAGGCAAGTCTGATGAAGCCTTAGCAAACGCACTGTAACAGGAGCAATGATTCCTGGATTCCCATTCTCCTTGGCCTCATTTATAGACTAACTACCCCATTAGTACATCACCCAGACTAATGATCACCTGGTTCTTCTCTTCATTACTTATTTTTAACTAGCTCAACTTTTTTACTGGGAGCCGATTTAAATGACTGGGGGTATGTATTACATTATCTACAAATTCGATAGCCGTAGCTTTCCTCTCACTATTTCTTAATTCACTATAGTCTTATTTCTTAAGTCGCCATGGTTTTACGTATTTCATTTTTTAAGTCACTATGATCTTTTATTTCTGGTGTTGTCACTTTTTATACTATGCCTTTTTTCGCTCACATGCTGGGACTGGCTGCAATGAGTATATGAGCCCTGGAGACACAGTATCTTAATTAAAATGATTATGAAAAAAACTGCATTGATGTGTAAAAAATAACAGACTATAAATTTTATGATATTAATTGTGTTTGAAATACATATCTCCTACACAGCTTTACACAGCTTTAAAGTTTCTATTAAATCACAATGAATTGAGCTGTATAAATATCAATATACAGAACACTAAATTTTCTCTCTCAAACTTGTTTGACTGATGGATAAATGAAAACGTACCTCCCCAAATGTGACATCACAATGACTCTACAATATTTTGAATGATTGACACTTGAAACATACCTCCCCATTAGGTGACATCACAATGTACATCATCCAATGAGATCTATGTAATTTTATCTGTACTTTTAATATACATTGTTGGCATTATCCAACGAGATCTATGTCATTTTAACTGTAATTTTAATATGAATGGAGCCTTGTGCTATATAACTGCTCTCTCAGTTGTATGCTATCAGACACAGCACTCATTTGCCTCTAGCTCCACCTGGAATCGAAATAAAGATTATAAAGGAAAAGAAGACTGGCATTTTTACTGAAGTTCTCTTCTTCTTTAAAGTCATTTGGATTGATATATTTTACTGAATTTCTTAAAGAATTGCCTGATTTCTATTGACTGATTTTACTGATTAATTAAAATAGAATATTTGCTTTGCTTGCTTTTTAGTACCTGGGACTTAAGCCTTTCTAGGAATTTACACCAAAGTTTTACTGAGTTTCCTGGAGCTCTCTGATCCACTTAGAAATGTAATAGCTCCTCCAGCCGCAACAACAGATCGGTGCTGGACTATACTTTTTATTTATTCCACCACACCGAGGAAAGGTCAAACTCCCAGTCCCCAGAAATACAACAACACTAGTAAGTAGCATCCCACCACACTGGGGAAAGGGCAAACTCCCAGTCCCAAGAAATACAGAAATACTAGTAACTACCATCCCACCACACTGGGGAAACGGCAAACCCCCAGTCTTCAAAAACATGGAAATACTGGTAACTACCATCTCATCACACTGGGAAAGGGCAAATTCTCAGTCCCCAGAAATATGGAAATACTGGTAACTAGCATCACACCACACTGGGGAACGGGCAAACTTACAGACCCCAGAAAAACAGAAATACTGTTAACTAGCAACCCACCACATTGGGAAAGGGCAGATTTCCAGTCCGCAGAAAAACAGAAATACTGGTAACTGGCATCCCACCACAACAGGAAGAGGACAAACTCTCAGTCCCAGAAATATAGAAATACAGGTAACTAGCATCCCACCACACTGGGAAAAGGCACACTCCTAGTCCCCAGAAATACAGAAATACAGGTCACTAGCATCCCACCACCCTGGGGAAAGGGCAAACTCCCAGTCCTCAGAAATATGGAAATACTTGTAACTACCATCCCACCACACTGAGGAAAGGGCAAACTCCCAGTCCTCAGTAATACAGAAATACTGGTAACCGGCATCCCACCACACTGGGGAAAGGGCAAACTCCCAGTCCCCAGAAATACAGAAATAGTGGTAAGTAGCATCCCACCAGACTGAGAAAGGGCAAACTCTGAGTTGACAGAAATACAGAAATACAGAAATACAGGTAACTAGCATCCCACCACACTGGAGAAAATGAAAACTCCCAGTCCTCAGAAATACAGATATATTGGTAACTACCATCTCACCACACTGGCAAACGGCAAAATCCTAGTCCCCAGAAACATATAAATACTGATAACTAGCACCTCTGCACACTCTGAAAGGGCAACCCCCCCAGTTTCCACAAATACGGAAATAAAGGTAACCAGCATCTGACCACATTGGTGAAAGGGCAAACTCCCAGTCCCCAGAAATACTGGTAACTAGCACCCCAACACGCTGGGAAAAGGGCAAACTCCTAGACCCCAGAAATCCAGAAAAATTGGTAAGTAGCATCCCACCTCATTGGGAAAAGGGCAAACTCCCAGTCTCAAGGAATACAGAAATACTATTAACAGGTATCCCACTCCATCGAGGGAAGGGGAAACTCCCAGTCCCCAGGAATACAGAAATACTGGTAACTAGCATCCAACCACACCTTGTAAGGGCAAACTCCCAGTTAACACAAATACTGTAACTAGCATCCCACCACACTGTGAAAGGGCAAAATCCCAGTCCTAATAAAATACAGAAATACTTGTAACTAGCATCCCACCAGACTGGGGAAATGGCAAACTGTAACCTCCAAACAATTATTATAGGGCCCTGGAGATTGCCTCTATTATATTATATATGATTTATCTTTGAAATATGGGATGCCTATTCCTGTACTATATATACTAAATGGTTCCTTAGGTCCTTTGTAGTGATACATTCACCACTATAATACTTACTTTTGATATATCCCTATTTGTGAGTCTATACACTGTTATTATTAGTGGATTATCCTTATGTACGTTTCTGAAATATACATAATAGCTAGAATATTTGATCTCATTAACCCAACCCAACTTGACTTCAATGAACCATACAGTGTCTGCACGTAGGGTTTTATTTTTTCCTCTTGGACCATCAAAACAATTTTCATTTATATTAATTTGAGAATTTGGGTGCCAAACACTTGACTTTATTTTGTTGACTAGTGCCGGAGCTATTATACCATTATTGTCCTGTGTATGACGTGGCTATAGGGTGTATAACTTTGGCACCGACAGTATATTGCCATTATTGTTTGACTATCATCAGAATTACACACAGGACGTGGTTGTATTTAATAATATTTTGAGTAAGCATTCAGTAATTTACTAAGGACTACTGAATATAAATATATCATGGATTTAAACAAAATATTTTTGGATTTATCATCGGATAAGGATGATCTTGCACCCTTTGGCATTGGTGATGATTCTGTGGGCTCTGGGAATATCATTTCCATGAAGCCTGAACAAAAATGTGAAAAACATTTTGCTGAACTTAACAAAAATATGAAAACACTTAGATCTAGTGTTTGGCACCACAAATTACTCAAAGCTTATTTGGCTAAGGGCATTTGCCCCAGGGGTCTGAGGGTCAAAATTCAGCCTTTGGTGGCTGACCCTGATGAAAGTCTAACTACAGAATGGGTGTCCATTCAGCAAGAGTGTTCAATGAAGTTTGTTAGTTCTTTATCGGATTATTATACCAGGATTATTGATAAAGAAACTACTCAAGTGTTAAAGTCTATTGAGGACTGTAATCATTATCACAATGACCCTTTTTTTCCTGCCTTATTATCAAAGCTCAGTACTGAATTATTAAGTTTTGATACTGTTCTAAAGGAAAGAAAACTCAAAAAATTCTCTCGTGATCTTTCTGATTATGAGAAGGGGAAACCTTTTAAAAATACCAGACACGTTAGATTTCAAGATGGGCACAACAAAAACAAAAATTCAGCTAATTTTAAAAGGAAATGTCTGCGTTCTATACTTAAAGGACGTGGTAGTAATATTGAATCTACTGACTATGACACCTCATCAGGGACAGATACTGAAACACAGTCCACCATGGATTCCCCAACTCCCAAACGGAAAAACTATATACCCCCTTTAGGGAACATAGAGGGAGGAGGGGTGGTAGGAAACACAAGAAAAGTTACAAGTCTACAAAATTTGATGGAAGTACTGACGAACAAGTAAATAATGTATGTAATATTTCTAATATTGCACTTACAGCTGAACAAACATCTTTACTAAATAAAGGACTATCTTTCATTCCTGTTTTTTTTGTTTCTGAGGATAATTTTACACAAGATTTATTTTCATTTTGCAGACTTATTAATCTCAAATTATTTTTTCAGGACAAAGGGGATGTTGAACAGCTACAAATGGATACCTTTAAATATCATGCTTCATCATTCACACCCCCGATACATCCAACTGTTAATCTATTTTTGCGTAGTGTACTTAATGAGTTACATTTTCAGTATAATCATTGTTTACCAATGTCTAATAATATGACTGATGGTGAGATGTCTTGTTTGGAAGAATTAGTACGTAACAAAGATTTGGTCATTATCAATGCAGACAAAGGAGGAGCAGTGGTGGTGTTAGATTGGAGTTATTATGATATCGAAGCACACAAACAATTGGATGATGCTCGATATTACACCAAAATGCCACTGGACCCTACTCCTGTATTTAAAAAGGAAATAGATGATTTTTTACATTCTGCTTTTGATAATGGGATTATAACCAAAAAAACATTAAATCATTTAACAATCTCTGACCCTATTAGACAATATATCTATTTTCTACCGAAAATACATAAAGATCTTTTACATCCACCAGGTAGGCCCATTGTGTCGGGTATGGGCTCACTCACTGAGCCACTTTCTGAATTTCTGACTATGCACTTGAAGCCTTTGTTGTCATTTGTTAGATCTCGAATACAGGACACTACTCAATTTTTGGGCATTGTTAATGATATGCAGTTGGATTCAGATTGGTGGCTCTGTACATTGGATGTGTGCTCATTATATACTAATATTCCACATTGGGCCGGACTGGATGCTATTGAATTTTGGCTTCATCAATCTAATATGTATCAACCAGGATTTAATACCTTCTTGTTAAATTTGACTGAGCATGTGCTGACTAAAAATGTTTTTTTCTATAATCAGGAATGTTTTTTGCAGATCAGAGGTACAGCAATGGGGGCGTCTTTTGCCCCCATATATGCTGATCTGTTCATGGCTTATATAGAACAAATCATGATCTATGACGATACTCATAATTTGTTTCTACCTGAAATTGATATTTGGCGAAGATATTTGGATGATTGCTGGATGGTGTGGAGATCAGATGTTTCATATCTTCAGGAATTTATGGAATACTGGAATGATAACAAATGGGGAATACAATTCACTATCACCTATGATCAAAAATCCATAACATTTTTGGATGTTTTGGTAACTAGGAATATGGATAACACTCTAAAAACTGAAATCTATAGAAAATTTCCCCAGTATAACACCATACTCCACGCCTCCAGCTTTCATCCAAAACATATCGCCAAAAACATTCCAAAATCACAATTCATCAGAATCAGACGTAACTGTTCTGACAATGTTAGTTTTGCTCATCATGCTCAAGATCTGTATAATAGATTTATTGATAGGGGTTATAACTCAGGGTATGTTACAATGGCTCGAAATTATGCTTCAGGTTTACATAGATCAAATCTTTTGACGTACAAAAAGAAACCCATTAAGAAAAACATACTGCGTTTCACAACCACATTTGGCAGAAACACTAATAATTTCATGAACATTATTAAGGATAACTGGAATATATTGGAAGCGGATGTTAGAATCAAAGCAATTATTCCCAATAAATGTTCATTTTCCTTTCACAAAGGAAAGAACCTAGCGGGACATTTTAATCATTATAAACATCATTTCGAATCTACTTTACCCCAGGTATATCAAACAACTATTTTGGGGGACAAACTCATTGGTTGTTTTCCCTGTGGCCACTGTGTCAACTGTAAACATATGGTGAAAACAAAAGAATTCACTAGTAGAAATAGTAACAGAGTTTTTGACATTCAATTTTTTGCTAACTGTAATACTGATTGGGCCATATATATGGCATGTTGCACCTGTCACTCATTTTATGTTGGGCAAACATCCCGACCAGTTAGGTTACGAGTGTCAGAACATTTGAGTGACATTAGATGTAAAAAAACATCTAATGCTCTATATAAACATACACTTGTACATAATAAGGCACAATTTCATTTTACAATTATTGACAAAGTCATTGGCGATAGAACCAACAAATGTGGCTGGCATAAAAAACTTGATGTGAAAGAAAAGAAATGGATCACCAAACTTGGTGCACTTTTTAGCCCAGGGCTTAATGAATGTTTATAAATAAATTTGGAAACTATATATTTTTGATGAATATTCATGAGCATAGTATCTCTTGTCAACCAATCATAACTTTTTCATGATTATATAAAAGCATTTCATGATTGGCTTCTCTGTAAAACACTGAAGAAGGCCAGGTTTAATCCGGGCCGAAACCGGTTTGTTTGTAAGCTCTCATGTTGCTTTGGTAGTTTATTATTAAACTACTCATTTATCAGCGGTCCACTTGTTGCTGGCTTGTTTCTTTTTGTTTTTGAAATGGCAAACTCCCAGTCCCCAGAAGTACAGAAATATTGTTGACTAGCATCCCAGCACACTGGGAAAGGGCAAACTCCCACTCCCGAGAAATACAGGTAACTAGCATCCCACCACAATGGATAAGGGGCAAACTCCCAATCCCCAGAAATACAGAAATACTGGTAACTGGCATCCAACCACTCTAGGGAAAGGGCAAAATCCCAGTCCACAGTAATACAGGAATACTGGTAACTACCATTCCACCACACTGAGGAAAGGGCAAACTCCCAGTCCCCAGAAATACAGAAATACTGGTAACTACCATTCCACCACACTGAGGAAAGGGCAAACTCCCAGTCCCCAGAAATACAGAAATACTGGTAACTACCATTCCACCACACTGAGGAAAGGGCAAACTCCCAGTCCCCAGAAATACAGAAATACTGGTAACTACCATTCCACCACACTTGTGAACAGGAAACTCCCAGTCCCCAGAAATACAGAAATACTGGTAACTACCATTTCACCACACTTGTGAACAGGAAACTCCCAGTCCCCAGAAATACAGAAATACTGGTAACTACCATTCCACCACACTTGTGAACAGGAAACTCCCAGTCCCCAGAAATACAGAAATACTGGTAATTACCATTCCACCACACTTGTGAACAGGAAACTCCCAGTCCCCAGAAATACAGAAATACTGGTAACTACCATTCCACCACACTTGTGAACAGGAAACTCCCAGTCCCCAGAAATACAGAAATACTGGTAACTACCATTTCACCACACTTGTGAACAGGAAACTCCCAGTCCCCAGAAATACAGAAATACTGGTAACTACCATTTCACCACACTTGTGAACAGGAAACTCACAGTCCCCAGAAATGCAGAAATACAGATCACCAGCATCCCACCACCCTAGGGAAAGGGCAAACTCCAAGTTCCCAGACATAGAGAAATACAGGTCACTAGCATCTCACCACATTGGGGAAAGGGCAAACTCCCAGTTCAGAGAAATACAGAAATACATGTAACTAGCATCCCATCACAATAGGAAAGTGCAAACTCCAAGTCCCCAGAAGTACATAAGTAGTGGTAACTAGTATCCAACACTCTGGGAAAGGGCAAACTCCCAGTTCACAGAAATACAAGTAACTAACATCCCACCTCACTGGGTAAGGGGCAAACTCCCAGTCCTCAGAAATGTTAGTAACTAGCATCCCACCACACTGGGAAGGGCAAACTCCCCAGAAATACTGGTAACTGGCATCCCACCACATCAGAGAGAGGGCAAACTCCCATTCCCCAGGAATACAGGTCAATAGCAACCTGCCACACTAGGAAAGCGGGAAACTCCCAGTCCCCAGAAATACAGACATACTGGTAACTACCATCCTACCCCATGAGTGAATGGCAAATTCACAGTCTCCAGAAATACAGAAATATTGTAACTAGCATCCCACAACACTGGGAAAAGGGTAAACTCCCAGTCCCCAGAAATACAGAAATACAGATCACTAGCATTCCACCAACCTGTGGAAAGGGCAAACTTCCATTTCCCAGAAATACAGAAATACTGGTAAATAGCATCCCACCACACCTTGGAATGGGTAAACCCCTAGACCCCAGAAATACTGATAACTTGCATTCTATCACACTGGGAAAGGGTAGACTCCCAGTTCCCAGAAATATAGAAATATTGCAACTAGCATCCCACTGCAACGGGGAAAGGGCAAACGCTCAGTCCCCATAAATACAAGTAGCTACCATCCCACCACACTAAGGTAAGGGCCAACTCCCAGTCACCAAAAATATAGTCAAAGTAATGCAAATTAATTTGTAACACAAGAAATTGCCCCCTGAAGCTCTCCTCACTTGCTTACCTGTAAAACAGTAAAAACTGGAAAAATAAATTAGTTCAATTCAATGTGTGAATCAAACACAGCTAGGAAAAGCACCAAATAGAGTCTCTTGGAAACCAATGTAAATAGCAATAGGATGACAAATAAAAAAAGCTTGGAGATCTGCTGTATTCAGTCTCTAGTATACATAAATCAAAAGACTGTTGTCTTTATTACAAAAAAAAAAGCTCTTTAATAAAAAACTACTTAGTAACTCAGTAGGTGAGCGCATTCAGTATTAAACAAACCAGTTGGTTCTGTTGTATTTAAACTTACAATCAATAAAATGTTCAGCAAGTTGCTTTATAAAGTAACATTTTAATTGGCTAAACAGGTCTGGGTGTAGAAGGTGATAGGCTTGATTAAGAAATGTCTGTGATAGGTGGTGAATGTGGGAATCCACCAATCTCTGAAGGTGGTGTTTAAGCAAGATTGTGTCTAACAATAATTGGGCTAGTTAAGTCAAGAAATTGTGTCTATTAACTGAAATCCTCAAATTCCAATTAAAGTCCAATTAAATTAAATTAAACTCCAATTAATCAAACTCCAACTAATCCGAAAGCTTTTTGTAAAAATTGCCGTTTGCTTTTAATTCATTAAATAAAAGCTGCCCTCTGTGTATAGCATGGCATGGCTTAGGATCGAAGGCACCACTATACTAATGACGCACTAGTGAGACACCTAGAAGATAGGAACGGCCACAACAGATTCAGATTCCATATCCTGGGTTTGGTAAATAAAGGCAAAATAGGTCAGATAAATGACTTTCTTGAAAAACAAGAGCTGGAATGGCAGATAAGTCTATGTGCAAACAAACCCCCTGGGCTAAACAGGTGTATCTCAATCAATAGTGTACTAAACCTCAGGAGGTTACTTCACCATACTTATTACTGACAGCATTACAACGGTGATACAGTGGATGCCAGATGATATTTTGAACAACTTTAATTTTTCTTCTTTATAATCTTTTATTTATTATTTTTTTATATTTTTTCATTTGTCATATTGCAGTTACAAGGGCCTTTACAAATTATTAGCTCAATGGTTTCTTGTTATGCCTCTAAATTATGTCTGGTAGGTCTGAGGAAGCCATTTGACGAAAACACAGAAACACCTCAAAGGGGACTATATGAAAAAAGAAATCGATGAACTACACAAAGTCTTCAAATCTGAAGAGTTTTGTTGTTGATGCTTTCTTTTCTTTCCTTGATTCAACCATTAACTAATCTCTGTAGTTTATGGCCTATCAAATGGGATATCACGGCCTGGATCAACAAGAAAACATGATAAGGTTAGCAGTTTATTTATTTATTTTTATTTATTTAACATTTGTTAACCGGGAAAGTCCGACTAGGTTCCACAGATCCTGTTTTCAGTGGAGGCCCGGGGAGAAATGCTCCAGATAACTGTAGATTGCTTAATAATGATGCATTTGCTTAATAATGTTGCATGAGTTACTTTGACAAGATGAAGCATATCAATTTCATTAGTATTAAACAAGCTCCGTGCAACTGCTTTACACTGGTCATCTATTTGTTTTCCCATCTTCACCCTCCCCTTTCCTTTTCCCATAGCCACACTCCCCACACAGCTAGGCTTAATTCCACACATTTTTGCCTCCTTGATTGCTTATACTTATTAGCAGAGTAGCTCTGGACCTATTTTTAGACCCAGACTTATTAGCCAAACTTTAACCACATTTTAACATAACCATTTTTTAGTAACTTATTTAGGAATTATAACAGATAGGTCTTCAGATAAAAGAAAACTGGTAGGGAAACCTTGCATATTCTCTCATCAGTAGCTTAGACAGATAATTTGTCATAGAAGAAGCCATCTTAACAGGCAAAGGTTTCCTGTTATTTTTTTTTTTTAGTAGCTAGGAGGGAGCGAGTTAGTTGGCAGTCCCACATTGCACAGGACACTTCTTTATTTTGGTGCTATTAGACATTTACCTTTTTTAATGGTCAGCCAAGGTTCCAACAAAGTGAACGTTTCCTCATAAAGCGCCAATCCTCCCCGTTACAGGAATTAACTTCATAGCCATTTATTTGCAGTAATTTCAGCCACCCTTAATTCCAATCCCATAAAATGAATAAGATTAATGGAAGTGTAGGTTTTTAATTTTAATTCTAAGGGAATATAACCTTTTCAGTTTCCCGATCAGCCCCACAAAACCCAGAGCTTCGTCTCAGCCATTGGTGCTTCATTTTAATATTTATTAATTTATTTTTTATTGAAATCGTCCTGTTACTGTCATGTTCCAACTTGGAACTAAGTCCCCACAACAATTCATACTTTTTGATATATTTTTTATTTTATTTACTTTTATATCCTGGGTTTTATTTTGAGCCCCTTGGGTCATTAGGTTCATAGTCGGCATGGCGCATTCCTACACCATGACACATTACATGAACAGGGCATCTTTTAATAAGAAGTTAAAAACAAATGTTTTGTTTACAGTAAGCCTTCGGCACAGTTGGTGAGTCAATTAATAAGGAGGAAGACAAGCTATCTTAGCATTTCAACCTGATCAGAATTAATACACACTTTTGTTAAACTACTACTTTCAGTGAATGCTTGATCCCCACTCTCACCACCTATCACAAACATTCCTATCTCTATTTTAAGCTTTTTATCTTTCGAGCCCAAACCTGTTATTCAATTATTGGAATTTAGTTTAATTAGTAAATTTACATTGTTAAAGCAGTTTGCTTAACATTTGAACTTGTTGACATCTTGTCATTTTTATTCATAAATACAAGATAACTAAACATATTGTTTTTTCTGATTGCGCTCAGTTTTTAATAACTATTAGCAAAGCAGATGTTACTCGGAATCCCCCCTTGCTCATTATTAATTTCAAGAAATAACTTCATGATAATTCGCATTTATTTCCTTTTAAAGTTTTTGGCCACTGATAATTCAGTTCCTATATTACTTTAAATATGAGGATACAACCCATCTGGTTCCCGATCAGTCCCAGACCCACACCCTCTCCCCAACCTTTTACATGTCACACTAGTTTTAATAGTAATTACAGTTTTTTACTATTAACCCACTCCTGCTAATTTGTAAAATCAAGCTGCCTTGTATCTGCCCGAAACCAAGTCTTCAGTTTATGTCAAGCTCTGTTTCCCTTAATTTCTATACAAAGTCACAATAATTTATAAGGTCATAGGTTTTGATTTGCGTTAGACATAATTGGAGGTTTAATTAATAAATGATTATATTAAGAAGCACAAGTGCTGGCATTGACCAGGTGATATGGACTTTCAGCCAGATACGAGTTAGACACATTCGTTTAATTGCTACCGTCATTGATTGTTGGTTTGCCACTCCCTCCACCTATCACAACACATTTCGATATGTAGCCAATTACCTTCCAAGCTCGGACCGGCTGACCAATTATATTGTTTAATTTACAATACAGTTTGCTTCATACTTTTTATCAAGCTTGAACTCGTTGTTTTTTTTGGTACTTTTATTAACATTTTTTTGTAAACTTTTAATTCCAAGATAATTAACTATTGTGGTCATTACATTAATCTATCCGAGTTTCTCACAAAGCAGACATTTTTACAATAAACCCTTATAATACTCCATGTGCTACACAGCACAAACCTCCCCACCCCCATTTTTCTTTTTTCAAGCATTAACTTTATAATTATTTACACGTACTTTTGGCCACCCATAATTTCATCACAAAATATGATAATTTTGAGGAGTATATATTCTTGAATCACGTATGATGCATCAAGTTTTTCCGGATCTGCCCCATAAGATCCCCATACCCTCGCCCCAACTGTCCACAGTTCACTTCAACTTGATTAGTAATTTATTTTTAGTATTTATTAGCCCGTTTTCCAGCCAGGATCCATAGTTAGCTGTTTCTTATTTATTTTTAATAAATCCCCAGCACTTATCATTTTTATTATCCACACTAGCTGTACCCGGCCATGCGTTGCTGTGGCTCAGTCTGGGTAAATGGAAAAGAAAGAAAAGAGAAAGTGCACAGTCCTAATATGTTTAATTTCACAATGCTTGTGGGTATACAATATTTTTTGTTGTTCCATTGTCTGTGCAGATATAGAGATTGTCTGGTTTGCCGACTCTAGAACACGCAACATATAATTGTCCATGTGAGAAGCAATCCGTGTGAAGATATACACCGCACTATTCTAAAGATTGGCCCTGAGCTTTGTTGATGGTGATTGCAAATGCCAATCGAATTGGGAATTGCAATCTCTTAAATTGAAATGGCATATCCGTTGGAATCATAGGAATGCGAGGAATGAGGACATCTTCACCTTTGAAAGGTCCTGTCAAGATTGTTGCTTCTATGACATTGCTCATTAATTTTTTTACTGCAAGCCACGTGCCGTTGCAAAGGTTTGGCTGGTTGATATTTCGCAACATGATAATTGGCACGCCGATTTTTAATTGCAGTACGTGCGGTAGCATCCCTGGCAGATCGAGTGAATTCAAAAATTCTGTTGGATAATTAACCGCTTCATCTGCTTCCACAACAGTGTCGACAGACTTGTATGTGACTGCCTCGCTTTGAATGTTAGACTGAATAATATTAAGTTCGTTGACGTCTTTGTTCTTGGCCGCAAGAATAGCTCGTTCAGTCAGCCAATCGTGATTCTTATAATTGGTTTGAATATTGGGAAATACTTTTTCAACCAGTTCTTCTTTTGACGTCGCTAAATTGCAGAAGTTAGGAAATTTGTCCTGAGGTCAGATCAACCGGCACCTTTCTGTTCCCAATTTCCAGCAATTGATGTGAGAATATCTCAGCTGATCGATCATTTTGCAGCTGGACACGCATATTTGTAGTTAATTTTAACGTCTTTATGTGTCGCCACAAAGTAGAGTATTTCAGGCAAGCATTTATTTCATCTGCTGGTGTCGATCGAGGAGAACGAAGCAGATCTGAAGCTGCAGAATGCACTCGCCGTGCTCGCAACCGTGCATCAAGTCTGGCTGCACGTCGCTCTGCTGCTTCCTCGGCACGTATTTGAGCCATTCTTTGTCTGTTTCGCTCATTCGCTAATGCCTGTTCTTCCTCAGTTTGATTTGCAATTACTCATCGCACTGCTTCCGCTCCGTGAGTACGACGACCTAAGTTTGATCTTCTGCGAGGCATTATTTGGATGAACTAAAGCAGATCGATTGCACTGAAGAAGTAGTAAGAAAGTTATAACAAAATCATTTAAAATTGCATATTTGTATAAAAATATATAGAATCCATAGCAGGTATATAATAACACACGCGTATTCTAATGCAACGTGTGACATCTATATAATAGTAGGTATATAAAAACACGCGTTTATTCGAATGCAACATTGTGTGAAAATTTCAAAGCAATCGGTGAACAACTTTCGGAGATTTAAGATTTTGAACAAACGAACATTTACATTTTTATTTATATAGATTTAGCTTCAGTTTCATCAAATGTCACATCTGCATGGCCTTAGACTCCTAAGCCACGCCACGCTCGACACATAGTGCACCTTTCATTTAATGAATTAAAAGCAAACAGCACATTTTACAAAAAGCTTTCGGAATAGATGGAGTTTGATTAATTGGAGTTTAATTTAATTTAATTGGACTTTAGTTGAAATTTGAGGGTTTCACTTAATAGACACAATTTCTAGACTTAATTAGCCCGATTCTTGTTAGACACAATCTTGCTTAACCACCACCTTCAGAGATTGGTGGATTCCCACACTCACCACTTATCACAGACATTTTTTAATCAAGCCTGTCACCTTCCAGGCCCAAACCCGTTTAGCCAATTGAAATGTTATTTTATAAAGCAGCTTGCTGAACATTTTTTTGATTGTAAGTTTAAATACGAGAGAACCAACTGGTTTGTTTAATACTGAATGCACTCACCTACCGAGTTACTAAGTATTTTTCTATAGATCTGCAAGCTTTTTTATTTGTTATTCTATTACTATTTACAATGGTTTCCGAGAGACTATTTGGTGCTTATCTGAGCTGTTTAATTCACAAATTGAATTGAACTAATTTATTTTTCTAGTCCCCAAAAATACAGAAATACTGTAACTAGCATCGCACCCAACTGGGAAAGGGCCAACTCTCAGTCCCCAAAAATGCAGAAATACTGTAACTAGCATCCCACCACACTGAGGAAAGGGTAACTAGCATCCCACAACACTGGGAAAGGGCAAACTCCCAGTTCATAGAAATACAGAAATACAAGTAACTAGCATCCCACCACACTGGGGAAACTGAAAACTCCCAGTCCCCAGAAATACACAAATACTGGTAACCAGCATCCCGCCACAGTAGGAAAGGGCAAACTCCCAGTCTCCAGAAAAACAGAAATACAGGTAGCTAGCATCCCACCATACTGGGGAAAGGGCCAACTCCCATTGCCTGAAAATACAGAAATACTGTAACTAGCATCCCACCAAAATGGGGAAAGGGCAAACTCCCAGTCCCCAAAAATACAGAAATACTGGCAACCAGAATCCCACCACAATGGGAAAGACAAACTCCCAGTACCCAGATATACAGAAATATTGGTAACTAGCATCCCATGACACTGGGAAAGGGCAAACTCCCAGTTCACAGAAATACAGTTAAATAGCATCCCACCACACTGGGGAAACCGAAAACTCCCAGTCCCCAGAAAAACAGAAATACTGGCAAACAGCATCACACCACACTGTGAAAGGGAAAAAATCCCAGTCCTGATAAATACAGAAATACTGGTAAGGCAAACTACCAGTACCAAGAAATACAGAAAGAGTGGTAACTAGCATCCCACGATACTGGGAAAGGGCAAACTCCCAGTTCATAGAAATACAGAAATAGGGTCTATATTACATATCCGAACGCTTAAATGTTTGAATCGCTATAGATCGACCTTTAGTGATTGAACATTTAAATGTTCGAATATGAATAAAAATAAAAAAAAAAAACAAAAACAAAAGAAAAAAAGAAAACTAAAGGGTGTAAGCAGGGGACAAGCCCCCTTACACCCCCACACCCCCCTACTTAAATATACCAACTCCAAGAACTCACTTCAATGCAGAAAGGGAAACTTTTCCATTCTGTGTGTGAAAAGCTGTTGATTTTCATCTTCGACCTTTCTGACGTTCGATCATATGATGTCGACCATCTATGATTCGAACATCAGAACGGTCGCTCATGTAATATAGACCCCAGAAATACAGGTAACCAGCATCCAACCACATTGGGAAAACTGAAAGCTCCCAGTCCCCAGAAATACAGAAATACTGTTAACCAGCATCACACCACATTGTTAAAGGGCAAAATCCCAGTCCTGATAAATACAGAAATACTTGTGACTAGCATCCCACCACACAGAGGAAATGCCAAACTCCCAGTTGCCAGAAGTACAGAAATACTGTTGACTAGCATCCCAGCACACTATTAAAAGGCAAAACCCAGTCTCAAGAAATACTGGTAACTAGCATCCCACCACAATGGGGAATGGGCAGAAAACCAGTCCAGAGTAATACAGGAATAGTGGTGACCAGCATCCTACCACACTCAGGAAAAGCAAACTCCCAGTGCCCAGAAATACAGAAATAATGGTAACTACCTTCCCACCACACCGATGAATGGCAAACTCGCAGTCCCAATAAATGCAGAAATACTGTAACTAGCATCCCACTACCCTGGGGAAAGGGCAAACTCGCAGTCCCCAGAAATACAGAAATACAGGTCACTAGCATCCCACCACTCTGGGGAAAGGGCAAACTCCAAATTTCCAGAAATACAGGTGACTAGCTTCCTACCACACTGGGAAAAGGCAAACTCGCAGTTAACAGAAATACAGGTAACTAACATCCCGGTGCACTGGGGAAGGGGCAAATGTCCAGTCCCCAGAAATACAGAAATACTGATAACTATTATCCCACCACAAGGGCAAATGGCAAACTCTCAGTCCCTAGAAATAAGGACATATTGTAACTAGCATCCCAGCACAATGAGAAAAGGGTAAACTCCCAATCCTCAGAAATACAGAAATACAGGTCACTAGCATCCCACCACCCAGGGGAAAGGGCAAACTCCCAGTTCCCAGAAATACAGAAATACAGGCTGCTAGCATCCCACCATACTGGGAAAAGGGCAAACTCCAAGTCCTTGGAAATACAGAAATACAAGTCACTAGCATCCCACCACCCTGGGGAAAGGGCAAACTCCCAGTTCCCAGAAATACAGAAATACAGGTCACCAGCATCCCACCACACTGGGGAAAGGGCAAACTCCAAGATCACAGAAATACAGGAATGCAGGTAAGAAGCATCCCACCACACTGAGAAAGTGCAAACTCCCAGTCCCCAGAAATACAGAAATGTTAACTAGCATCCCATCACACTGGGGAAAGGGCAAACTCACAGTCGCCTGAAATAGTGATAACTAGCATCCTACCACACTGGGAAAGGGCAATGTCACAGTCCCCACAAATAATGGTAACTAGCATGCCACCACCACCCTGGATAAAAGGCAAACTCAGTCCCCATCAATACAGGAATACTGGTAACTAGCATCCCACCAAACAGGGTAAGGGACAAATGCCTAGTCGCCAGAAATTCTGGTAACTAGCATCCCACCACCTTGGGAAAAGGCAAAGTTCCACTACCCACAAATAATGGTAACTATCGTCCCACCACCACCCTGGGTAAAGGGCAAAGTCCCAGTCCCCAGAAATCTGAAAATACAGGTAACTATCATCCCGCCACACTGAGGAAAGAGCAACCTCCAAGTCCCCAGAAATACAGAAACACTGGTAAGTAGCATCCCACCACACTGGGGAAAGGGCAAAGTCCCGGTACCCACAGATAATGGTAACTATCATCCCACCACTACCCTGGGTAAGGGCAAAGTCTCAGTCCCAAGAAAAAAAGAAATACTGGTAACAGGCATACCACCACACTGGGAAAGGGCAAATTCCCAGTCCCCAGAAATACTAGTAACTAGCATCACACCACAGTGGGGAAACAACAAACTCCCAGTGCCCAGAAATACTGGTAGCTAGCATCCCATAACACTGGGTAAGGGGCAAACTCCAAGTCCTGAAAAATACACAAATGCTGGTAACTAGCATCTCACCACACTGGGGAAATGGCAAAATACTAAACCCCAGAAATGCAGAAATACTGGTAACTAGCAACCCACCACACTGGGAAAGGGCAAATTCCCAATCTCCAGAAATACAGAAATACTGGTAATTAGCATCACACCACAGTGGGGAAACACCAAACTCCCAGTTCCCAGAAATACTGGTAGCTAGCATCCCATGACACTGGGTAATGGGCAACCTCCAAGTCCTGAAAAATACACAAATGCTGGTAACTAGCATCTCACCACATTGGGGAAATGGCAAAATCCCAGACCCCAAAAATGTAGAAATACTGGTAACTAGCAACCCACCACACTGGGAAAGGGCAGACTCCCAGTCCCCAGAAAAAAAAGAAATACTGGTAAGAGGCATCCCACCACATCAGGGAGAGGGCAAACTCCCAGCTCCCAGAAATACAGAAATACAGGTCACTGGCATCCCTCCGCACTTTCGAACAGGCAAACTCCCAGACCCCAGAAATACTGTTAACTAGCATCCCACCACACTGAGAATGGGCAGACTCCAAGTCCTCAGAAATAAAGAAATATTGCAACTAGCATCCTATCACACTGGGGAAAGGGCAAACACCCAGTCCCCAGAAATGCAGAAAAATAGAGGTCACTAGCATCCCACCACCCTGGGGAAATGAAAACTTCCAGTCCCCAGAAATATGGAAATACTGGTAACTACCATCCCTCCACACTGGGGAAAAGGGAAACTCCCAGTCTCCAGAAATAGAAGTAACTACCATCCCACTACATTGGGGAAAGGGCCAACTCCCAGTCCCTAAAAATACAGAAATACTGTAACTAGCATCCTCCCACAGTGGGAAAGGGCAAACATCCAGTACCCAGAAATACAGAAATAGTGGTAACTAGCATCCCACCACACTGGGAATGGGCAAACTCCCAGTTAACAGAAATACAAAAATAAGGTAAATACCATCCCAGCACACTGGGCGAAACTGAAAACTCCCAGGTTCCAGAAATACAGAAATATTGGTAAGCAGAATCCCACCACAATGGGAAAAGGGCAAACTCCCAGTCCAAAGAAATACAAAAATACTGGGAACTACCATCTCGCCACAATGGCAAACTCCCCGTCCCCAGAAACACAGAAATACCGATAACAAGCATCTCACCACACTGGGGAAAGGGCAACCCCCAGTCCCCTGAAGTACAGAAACACTGTTGCCTAGCATCCCAGCACACTGGGAAAGGGCAAGCCCCCAGTCCCCAAAAATACAAAAATGCAGGTAACTAGCATCTCACCACAATGGGGAAAGAGCAAACACACAGTCCCCAGAAATACTGGTAACTAGCACTGCCACACACTGAGGAAATGGCAAAGTCCCAGTTCCCACAAATAATGGTAACTAGCATCCCACCACCACCCTGGGTAAGGGGCAAACTCACAGTCCCCAGAAATACAGAAATAATGGTAACTAGCATCCCACTACACTGGCAAAAGGGCAGACCCCAAGTCCCCAGAAATACAAAAAAAAATGGTAAGTAGCATCCCACCACCTTGGGAAAAGGGCAAACACCCAGTCCCAAGAAATACAAAAATACTGGTAACTGGCATCCCACCACATCGGGGAAAGGGCAAATTCCCAGTCCCCAGAAATACAGAAAATACAAACATACTGGTAACTAGTATCCCACCACACTGGGTAAGGGGCAAACTCCTAGCCCCCAGAGATACAGAAATAGTGTAACTAGCATCCCACTACACTGGGAAAGGGCAAACTCCCAGTCCTGATCAATATAGAAATACTTAACTAGAATCCCGCCACACTGCGGAAATGGCAAACTCCCAGTCCCCAGAAGTACAGAAATACTGTTGACTAGCATCCCAGTACAATGGGAAAGGGCAAAATGCCAGTCCCAAGAAATACTGGTAACTAGCATCCCACCACAATGAGTAAGGGTCAAACTCCCAGTCCCCAGAAATACAGAAATACTGGTAACTGGCATGCCACCACACTGGAAAAAGGGCAAGATCACAGTCCACAGAAATACAGGAATACTGGTGACCAGCATCCCACCACAATGGGGAAAAGGCAAACTCCCTATCAGCAGAAATACAAAATGGGCAACTACCATTCTACTACACTGGTGAATGGCAATCTCCCAGTCCCCAGAAGTACATAAATATTGTAACTAGCATCCCACCAGACTGGGGAAAGGGCAAACTCTCAGTCCCCAGAAATACAGAAATACAGGTCACTAGCTTCCTACCACACTGGGAAAATGCCAACCCCCAGTCCCCTGAAGTACATAAATAGTGGTAACTAGTATCCTCCATACTGGGAAAGAGCAAACCCCCAGTTCACAGAAATACAGGTAACTATTATCTCACCACACTGGGTAAGGGGGAAATCTCCCAGTGCCCAGAAATGCAGAAATGTTAGTAACTAAAGTCCCACTGTACTGGGGAAAGGTCAAACTCCCAGTTCCCAGAAATACAGGTCATTAGCATCCCACCACATTGAGAAAGTGCAAACTCCCAGTCCCAGAAATGTTGTTAACTAGCATCCCATCACACTGGGGAAAGGGCAAACTCTCAGCCTCCAGAAATAAAGAAATACAGGTCACTAGCATTCCACCACCCTGGGGAAAGGGCAAACTCCATGTTTCCAGAAATACAGAAATACAGGTCACTAGCTTCCCACCACACTGGGGAAAGAGCAAACTCCCAGTTCAGAGAAATACAGAAATACAGGTAACTGGCATCCTACCACACTGGGAAAGTGCAAAATCCTAGTCCACAGAAGTAGAGAAATAATGGTAACTTGTATCCACCACACTGGGAAAACACAAACTCTCAGTTAACAGAAATACAGGTAACTAACATCCCAGTGCACTGGGTAAGGGGCAAACTCACAGTCCCCAGAAATACTGGTAACTACTATCCCACCACATGAGCAAATGGCAATCTCCCAGCCCCCAGAAATACAGTAATATTGTAACTAGCATCTCAGCACAATGAGAAAAGGGTAAATTCCCAATCCCCAGAAATACAGGTCACTAGCATCCCACCACCCTGGGGAAAGGGCAAACTCACAGTTCCCAGAAATACAGAAATACAGGTTACTAGCATCCCACTACACTGGGGAAAGGGCAAACTCCCAGTCCCCGGAAATACAGAAATACAGGTCACTAGCATCCCTCCACACTGGGGTAAGGGTAAACTCCCAGTTCACAGAAATACAGAAATACAGGTCACTAACATCTCCACCACACTGGGGAAAGGGCAATCTCTCAGTTCACAGAAATACAGAAATGCAGGTAAGTAGCATCCTACCACACTGAGAAAGTGCAAACTCCCAGTCCCCAGAAATACAGAAATGTTCGTAACTAGCATCCCACCACACTGGGGCAGGGGCAAACTCCCCATCCCCAGAAATAGTGATAACTAGCACCACTGGGAAAGGGCAAAGTCCCAGTCCCCACAAATAATGATAACTAGCATCCCACCACCACACTGGGTAAGGTGCAAACTTCCAGTCCCGCGAAATATCAATCAAAATTAAACCATAGCAAGTAAATATGCTCTGGTTCGATTTGACTGAGTTCCGACGTGGACGCTAGTGGACACCTATTACCAGGATCGACCCTCTCGGGTCTACAGAGTGCATTATTTTTAGTGTAAATTCCCTAGAAATATGGAAATATTGGTAACTACCGTCCCACCACACTGGCAAACAGCAAACTCCAGAAATAAGGAAATACTGGTAACTAACATCCCACCACACTGGGAAAGGGCAAACTCCCAGTTACCTGTATTTCTGCATTACTGTGAAGTAGCATCCCAGCACACTGGGAAAGTGAAAACTCCCAGTCCCCAGAAGTACAGAAATGTTGTTAACTAGCATCCCATCACACTGGGAAAGGGAAAACTCACAGTCCCCAGAAGTACAGAAATGTTGTTAACTAGCATCACATCACACTGGGGAAAGGGCAAACTCCCAGTCACAAGAAATACTGGTAACTAGCATCCCACCACACTAGGAAATGGCTAAAGTCCCAGTCCCCACAAATAATGGTAACTATCATCCCACCACTACCCTTGGTAAGGGGCAAACTCTTAGTACCCAGAAATATGGAAAATACTGGTAACTACCATCCCACCCACACTGAGGAAAGGCCAAACTCCCAGTCCCCAGAAATGCAGAAACACTGGTAAGTAGCATCCCACCATACTGGGGAAAGGGCAAACTCTCAGTCCCAAGAAATACAGAAATATTGATAACTACCATCCCACCACACTGGCAATTAGCAAACTACAGAAATAAGGAAATACTGGTAACTAACATCCCACCCCTCTGGGAAAGGGCAAATTCCCAGTACCCAGAAATACAGAAATAATGGTAATTAGCATCACACCACACTGGGAAGGGCAAACTCCCAGCGCACAGAAATACTGGTAGCTAGCATCCCATAACACTGGATAAGGGGCAACCATCAAGTGCCCAGAAATACAAAAATGCTGGTAACTACCATCTCACCACACTGGGGAGCAGGCAAAATCCCAGACCCCAGAAATGCAGAAATACTGCTAACTAGCAACCCACCACACTGGGAAAGGGCAGACTCCCAATCCCCAGAAAAAAAGAAATACTGATAACAGGCATCCCACTACATTGGGGAGAGGGCAAACTCCCAGTCCCCAGACATACAGAAATACAGGTCACTGGCATCCCACCACATTTTGGAATGGGTAAACTCCCAGACCCCAGAAACACTGGTAATTACCATTCCACCACACTAGGAATGGGCAGACTCCCAGTCCCCAGAAATACAGAAATATTATAACTAGCATCCCACCACCCTGGGGAAAGGGCAAACTCCCAGTTTCCAGAAATACAGAAATATAGCTTACTAGCATCCCACCACACTGGGGAAAAGGCAAACTCCCAGTCCCAAGAAATAGAGGTTACTAGCATTCCACCATCCCAGGGAAATGTCAAACTCCCAGTTCCAAGAAATATAGAAATACAAGTCACTAGCATCCCACCACATTGGAGAAAGGGCAAACTCACAGTTCACAGAAATACAGGTAAATAGCATCTCACCACACTAGGAAAGTGCAGACTCCCAGTCACCAGAAATACAGAAATGTTGTTATTTAGCATGTCATCACACTGTGGAAAGGGTAAACTCCTAGTCACCATAAATACTGTTAACTAGCGCCCCACCACACTAGGAAAGGGCAAAGTCTCCCCATTCCCCACAAATAATGGTAACTAGCATGCCACCACCACCCTGGGTAAGGGGCAAACTCCAAGTCATCAATACAGAAATACTGGTTACTAGAATCCCACCAAACAGGGTAAGGGGCAAATGCCTAGTCCCCAGAAATTCTGCTAACTAGCATCCCACCACACTGGGAAAGGGCAAAGTTCCACTAACCACAAATAATGGTAACTATCGTCCCACCACCACCCTGGGTAAAGGGCAAAGTCCCAGTCCCCAGAAATATGAAAATACAGGTAACTACCATCCCGTCACACTGAAGAAAGTGCGACCTCCCAGTCCCCAGAAATACAGAAACACTGGTAAGTAGCATCCCACCACACTGGGGAAAGGGCAAAGTCCCAGTACCTACACATAATGGTAACTATCATCCCACCACCACCCTGAGTAAGGGCAAAGTCTCAGTCCCAAGAAAAAAAGAAAGACTGGTAACAGGCATCCCACCACACTGGGAAAGGGCAAAGTCTCAGTCCCCAGAAGTACAGAAATACTGGTAACTAACATCACACCACAGTGGGGAAACAGCAAACTCCCAGTTCCCAGAAATACTGGTAGCTAGCATCCCAAGACACAGGGTAAGGGGCAAACTCCAAGTCCTGAAAAATACACAAATGCTGGTAACTAGCATCTCACCACACTGGGAAATGGCAAAATCCTAGAACCCAGAAATCCAGAAATACTGGTAACTAGCAATCCACCACACTGGGAAAGGGCAAATTCCAAGTCCCCAGAAATACAGAAATACTGGTAACTAGCATCACACCACAGTGGGGAAACAGCAAACTCCCAGTGCCCAGAAATACTGGTAGCTAGCATCCCATGACACTGGGTAAGGGGAAAACTCCAAGTCCTGAAAAATACACAAATGCTGGTAACTAACATCGCACCAAACTGGGGAAATGGCAAAATCCCAGACCCCAGTTATGCAGAAATACTGGTAACTAACAACCCACCACACTGGGAAAGGGCAGACTCCCAGTCCCCAGAAAAAATAAATATTGGTAACAGGCATCCCACCACATCGGGGAGAGGGCAAACTCCCAGTCCCCAGAATTACAGGTCACTGGCATCCCACCACACTTTCGAACGGGCAAACTCCCAGACCCCAGAAATACAGTAAACTAGCATCCCACCACACTGAGAATGGGCAGACTCCAAGTCCTCAGAAATACAGAAATATTGCAACTAGCATCCCATCACAATGGGGAAAGGACAAACACCCAGTTCCCAGAAATGCAGAAAAATAGAGGTCACTAGCATCCCACCACCCTGGGGAAATGAAAACTTCCAGTCCCCAGAAATATGGAAATTCTGGTAACTACCATCCCTCCACACTGGGAAAAGGGAAACTCCCAGTCTCTAGAAATAGAAGTAACTACCATTCCACCACATTGCGGAAAGGGCCAACTCCCAGTCCCTAAAAATACAGAAATACTGTAACTAGCATCCCACCACACTGGGAAAAGGGCCAACTCCCAGTCCCCAAAAATACAGAAATACTGTAACTAGCATCCCACCACACTGGGAAAGGGCAGACTCCCAGTTAACAGAAATACAAAAATAAGGTAACTACCATCCCAGCACACTGGGGAAACTGAAAACTCCCAGGTCCCAGAAATACAGAAATATTGGTAAGCAGAATCCCAGCACAATGGGAAAAGGGCAAACTCCCAGTCCAAAGAAATACAGAAATACTGGTAACTACCATCTCGCCACAATGGCAAACTCCCTGTCCCCAGAAACACAGAAATACTGATAACAGTCATCTCACCACACTGGGGAAAGGGCAAACCCCCAGTCCCCTAAAGTACAGAAACACTGTTGCCTAGCATTCCAAAACACTGGGAAAGGGCAAACCTCCAGTTCCCAAAAATACAAAAATGCAGGTAACTAGCATCCCACCACAATGGGGAAAGAGCAAACACACAATCTCCAGAAATACTGGTAACTAGCACTGCCACACTTTGAGGAAATGGCAAAGTCCCAGTTCCCACAAATAATGGCATCCCACCACCACCCTGGGTAAGGGGCAAACTCCCAGTACCCAGAAATACAGAAATAATGGTAACTAGCATCCTACCACACTGGCAAAAGGGCAAACCCCAAGTCCCCAGAAATACAGAAATACTGGTAACTAGCAATCCACCACACTGAAGAAAGGGAAAACTCCCAGTCCCCAGAAATACAGAAAAATGGTAAGCAGCACCCCACCACCTTGGGAAAAGGGCAAACACCCAGTCCCAAAAAATACAGAAATACTAGTAAATGGCATCCCACCACATCGGGGAAAGGGCAAATTCCCAGTCCCCAGAAATACAGAAAATACAGAAATACTGGTAACTAGTATCCCACCACACTGGGTAAGGGGCAAACTCCTAGTCCCCAGAAATACTGTAACTAGCATCTCACCACACTGGGAAAGGGCAAACTCCCAGTCCTGCTCAGTATAGAAATACTTGTAACTAGAATCTCAACACACTGCGAAAATGGCAAACACCCAGTCCCCAGAAGTACAGAAATACTGTTGACTAGCATCCCAGCACACTGGGAAAGGGCAAAATGCCAGTTCCAAGAAATACTGGTAACTAGCATCCCACCACAATGAGTAAGGATCAAACTCCCAGTCCTCAGAAATATAGAAATACTGGTAACTGGCATGCCACCGCACTGGAAAAAGGGCAAAATCACAGTCCACAGAAATACATGAATACTGGTGACCAGCATCCCGCCACAATAGGGAAAAGGCAAACTCCCTATCAGCAGAAATACAGAAATATGGGTAACTACCATTCTACTACACTGGTGAACAGCAAACTTCCAGTCCCCAGAAGTACAGAAATATTGTAACTAGTATCCCACCAAACTGGGGAAAGGGCAAACTCTCAGTCCCCAGAAATACAGAAATACAGGTCACTAGCTTCCTACCACACTGGAAAAGTGCCAACTCCCAGTCCCCTGAAGTACAGAAATAGTGGTAACTAGTATCCTCCATACTGGGAAAGAGCAAACTCCCAGTTCACAGAAATACAGGTAACTATTATCTCACCACACTGGGTAAGGGGGAAATCTCCCAGTGCCCAGAAATGCAGAAATGTTAGTAACTAAAATCCCACTGTACTGGGGAAAGGTCAAACTCCCAGTTCCCAGAAATACAGGTCACTAGCATCCCACCACACCGAGAAAGTGCAAACTCCCAGTCCCAGAAATGTTGTTAACTAGCATCCCATCACACTGGGGAAAGGGCAAATTCCCAGTCCCCAGAAATAAAGAAATACAGGTCACTAGCATCCCACCACTCTGGGGAAAGGGCAAACTCCATGTTTCCAGAAATACAGAAATACAGGTCACTAGCTTCCCACCACACTGGGGAAAGAGCAAACTCCCAGTTCCGGGAAATACAGAAATACAGGTAACTAGCATCCCACCACACTGGGAAAGTGCAAAATCCCAGTCCACAGAAGTAGAGAAATAATGGTAACTTGTATCCACCACACTGGAAAAATGCAAACTTTCAGTTAACAGAAATACAGGTAACTAACATCCCAGTGCACTGGGTAAGGGGCAAACTCCCAGTTCCCAGAAATACAGAAATACTGGTAACTGGCATCCCACCGCATCATGGAGAGGGCAAACTCCTATTCCACAGAAATACAGAAATTCAGGTCAATAACAACCCAACACACTGGGGAAGGGGCAAATTCCAGTCCCTAGAAATACAGATATACTGGTAACTACTATCCCACCACATGAGCAAATGGCAAAAACCCAGTCCCCAGAAATACAGTAATATTGTAACTAGCATCCCAGCACAATGAGAAAAGGGTAAATTCCCAATCCCCAGAAATACAGAAATATTGTAACTAGCATCCCAGAACAATGAGAAAAGGGTAAATTCCCAATCCCCAGAAATACAGAAATATTGTAACTAGCATCCCAGAACAATGAGAAAAGGGTAAATTCCCAATCCCCAGAAATACAGGTCACTAGCATCCCACCACCCTGGGGAAAGGGCAAACTCCCAGTTCCCAGAAATACAGAAATACAGGTTACTAGCATCCCACCACACTGGGGAAAGGGCAAACTCTCAGTCCCAAGAAATACAGAAATACTGATAACTACCATCCCACCACACTGGCAAACAGCAAACTCCAGAAATAAGGAAATACTGGTAACTAACATCCCACCCCTCTGGGAAAGGGCAAATTCCCAGTACCCGGAAATACGGAAATACTGGTAACTAGCATCACACCACACTGGGGAAAGGGCAAACTCCCAGTGCACAGAAAAACTTGTAGCTAGCATCCCACAACACTGACTAAGGGGCAAACATCAAGTACCCAGAAATACAAAAATGCTAGTAACTACCATCTCACCACACTGGGGAACAGGCAAAATCCCAGACCCCAGAAATACAGAAATACAGAAATACTGCTAACTAGCAACCCACCACACTGGGAAAGGGCAGACTCCCAATCCCCAGAAAAAAAGAAATACTGGTAACAGGCATCCCACTACATTGGGGAGAGGGCAAGCTCCCAGTCCATAGACATACAGAAATACAGGTCACTGGCATCCCATTACATTTTGGAATGGGTAAACTCCCAGACCCCAGAAACACTGGTAATTACCATCCCACCACATTAGGAATGGGCAGACTCCCAGTCTCCAGAAATACAGAAATATTATAACTAGCATCCCACCACCCTGGGGAAAGGGCAAAAATCCCAGTTTCCAGAAATATAGAAATACAACTTACTAGCATCCCACCACACTGGGGAAAAGGCAAACTCCCAGTCCCAAGAAATAGAGGTCACTAGCATTCCACCATCCCAGGGAAATGGCAAACTCCCAGTTCCAAGAAATATAGAAATACAGGTCACTTGCATCCCACCACACTGGGGAAAGGGCAAACTCACAGTTCACAGAAATACAGAAATACAGGTAAATAGCATCTCACCACACTAGAAAAGTGCAGACTCCCAGTCACCAGAAATACAGAAATGTTGTTATTTAGCATGTCATCACACTGGGGAAAGGGTAAACTCCTAGTCACCATAAATACTGTTAACTAGCGTCCCACCACACTGGAAAGGGCAAAGTCCCAGTCCCCACTCCCCACAAATAATGGTAACTAGCATGCCACCACCACCCTTGGTAATGGGCAACCTCCCAGTACCCATCAATACAGAAATACTTGTAACTAGCATTCCACCACACTGGAAAAGGTCAAAGTTCCACTACCCACAAATAATGGTAACTATCGTTCCACCACCACCCTGGGTAAGGGTCAAAGTCCCAGTCCCAGAAATATGAAAATACTGGTAACTACTATCCCACCACACTGAGGAAAGGGCAACCTCCCAGTCCCCAGAAATACAGAAACACTGGTAAGTAGCATCCCACCACACTGGGGAAAGGGCAAAGTCCCAGTACCCACAAATAATGGTAACTATCATTGCACCACCACCCTGGGTAAGGGGCAAACACCCAGTCCCCAGAAATATGAAAATACATTGGAGAAAAGGCAAACTCCTATTCCCCAGAAATACTGGTAACTAGCATCCCACCACATTGGGTAAGGGGCAAACTTCCAGTCCACAGAAATACAAAAATGTTGGTAACTACCATCCCACCACAATGGGGAATGGGCAAACTCCCAGACCACAGATATACAGAAATACTGGTAACTACCAACCCATGAAACTGGGAAAGGGCAGACTCCCAGTCCCCAGAAAAACAGAAATACTTGCAAATGGCATCCCACCACATTGGGGAGAGGGGAAACTCCCAGTCCCCAGAAATATGGAAATACTGATAACTACCATCCCTCCATATTGGGGAAAGGGGAAACTCCCAGTCCCCAGAAATACAGAAATACTGTAATTAGCATCCCACCATCATTGGGAAAGGCCTAACTCACAGTCCCCGAAAATACAGAAATACTGTAACTAGCATCCCACTACACTGTGGAAAGGGCAAACTCAGTTTCCAGAAATACTGGAAACCAGAATCCCACCACACTGTGAAAGGGCAAACTACAAGTCCTCAGAAATAGAGAAATACAGGTAACTAGCATCCCACTGCACTGGGGAAACTGAAAACTCCCAGTCCCTAGAAATAAAGAATTAAAAAACAAGTAATCTCTGTGGTATCCCCAAAGTCTCAAAACAACCCACTAAAGTGTAGTGGGTCTAAAAACAAAACTGTGTAAGAAACTTCTCTGTGTGGAAGATTTTCATTCCATATATTTCTAGTTAATCACTGTATATTAATTAGATCAGACAATAGTAGTAGAAGTAGCGAACGTAAACCCGTCAAGTAAAAACGTAATAATAGAAAATATATAATTCTACAGCATTACTAAGTATTCAAAAGTAATCCAAGCAAGGCAGGCAGTCTGTTTCCAGTCGAAAATCCTTTATTAAGTACACAGACAAGCGATCCAAGTAAAACAAAAATAGAGTAATAATTTCCTCACAAGCTTTCTAAATATATATATATACTTTTTATCAGGCATGGGAGTGGTTTATTGTGCTGTAAAACAAAGTGTTATTGGTACACATGTTAAATTCACATCCCTTCCCCCATCAGTGTGACATTCGAGCTGGTCCTGCCCTACCTAGTAGCTGTCATAATAATATATAGCCCTAATGTACTTTAATGGTACATCTTATTTAACCAAATTATTAAGTAGATTATTAAGTCTGTGATTTTATACAAGGCAATATACTACATGGCTGGAAATATATCAACCTTAGTTCATTTTCATCAAAAATTACATATAAATATATACATATACATTTTGCATGTAAAAATCAGTTTCTATTTTCATAACCTATTGTTAACAAAGATCGCTTTCTTCCTTCTAGACTTCTTCAGGTCTGTGTACAAGAATCCTAAAAACCTATATAATTGTATAATTAGTTAGTATTGTTATTACCATCATTTTGAATAAAGTGGAAAAAAGAACCAGAAAAAATAAAAATAAAAAAATATATATGTATGATGATGGAAACAAAATATACACTTAAATTTCAAATGATTTAAAATGGTATTTAAAACCAATTTGTAGAAAAAAATAAAATAAAATACAGTTAGTCATGTAAACAATGTGGCAATTTTCTAAGTTCCAGTGCACTTTTAATTGAACAGTAATAGTTTAGTCCAGGCTTCCTAAAAGAGTTCAGCTTTAATTGCCACATGAGTTCATGTTTCTCCAGAATATTCGCGATGTCTCCTTCAAGATCACCCATGTCTATGTGATCCAGGATCTGGAACTTAAAACCTGTGTGTCTTTTATGAAGAGAAAGGTGTTTGGCTAGTGCATTATTTTTACATCCAGAGCGGATTTCTGACAGATGACATGAAATCCTTCACTTGAGTTTATTTACAGTCTTGCCCACATAGAATGCATCACATTCATTGCACTGTGCCCTGTAAATTACTTTTTTAGTGTTACAGTCACCCCTTGCACTGGTTTTAATGATCTTTAAATAAGGGCAATAAAAACTATCACCTTGCTGTATAAAAATACAAAATGTACAATTAGTTTCACATCTTTTAGTGCTTTTCTCACATGGTCTAGGTTTAAATTCAACAAAACTTCTAATATTCCTGGCCTTCCTATAAACAAATGATGGGGCTTCACCTAAGATGTTAATCAGAAAAGGGTTTCCTGTGACAATGTCCCAGTTTTCTTCAATAATATTTTTGATACTGTGATAATCCAAAGTGTATGTCAGGATGTAGCTATTTTTGCATTTGTTATTCTCTGTGGGATTACTTAACATTTTTCTACTGGGGAGGTTGAGTGAAGGTGCTTCAGTCCTTTTCAGTTCTATAATGGGTTCCAGGATGTTTTTTAACATCTGACTTTCATAGCCTCTCACTAGAAGATCATTCTCTAAGTTGTTCAGGTTTCTCAAAATGGTTCCATCTCTGTGGTAATTCGAGCTAATCTATAGCCTTGGGATTTCACTACATTATACTTGGTTTTTGTAGGATGTAGATTTTTTACTGTGGAGTAATAAGTTAACCCTCGTTGGTTTTCTGAATAGATCAGTGGTGATTCTGTTATTGTTGGTGCCTTGGAAATCTGCATATCTAAGAAAGTGGTTGAAGTACAGCTATGGGAAGAGGTAAACTTCAGGAAGGGGTTGTTTGATTGAGGTAAGTGATAAAATCTCCAAGCGGCAAGGTGTCACCTTCCACACAATAAAGACATCATCAATAAAACGTAAATAGCATGTGATATGCTGCATGTAGTCTGTGTTGTTTAACACAAAGTCCTCCTCCCATTTGCCCAGGGCTATGTTAGCTATGCTGGGAGCCATGGCAGCCCCAATTGCTATACCAGTTTTTTTGTTTTTAGTGTTTGCCATTGAAAGTAAAGAAATTGAAGTCCAGTACAAGATTAATGAGCTTGCTTAACTTTTGCAGTTGTGCCTGTGTACCCTGATTATGTTTCTTAAAAGACTCCATAGCTGCTGTTATACAGTAATTGTGAGGGAGCACTGTGTACAAGGATTCCACATCAATAGTTACCAAAATACTGTCAGCTTCCACTGTAATGTTTTTTATTTTCTTCAAAAAATCCATTGCATCTCTTATGTATGACTTATTATTTTCTGCTAGAGGTTTCAGCAAGTAATCAAGGTAAATGGCTGTGGCTTCACTAAGGGAACCTCCACTTGCTACCACCGGTCTATAAGGTGGGTCTTCTCTGTTCTTGTGTAGCTTTGGTATTCCAAAAAAGTAAGGTAAACGTGGGCATGGGCTCCATAAATAATTATAAAGATTTTCAGTGATAAGTTTTTCTTCCCATAATGTGGTGAGATTAGTGTTCCATAAATCATATACTCTTTTTATGTCATCCATGGCAAATTACTCATAAAATCTGTTATCCTCCAGCATGTTCTCTATCTTTTGGTTGTAGCTAGTGGTATCAGTCACAAGTATACCTCCTCCCTTGTCTGCCTTCATTACATGCCTGGATTTATCATTGCCTAGCTCAAGCAATGCTTTTCTTTCTCCCTGTGTTAAGTTATAAAGTTTTTTCTTATGAGGTTTTTTAAGCAGTTTCCTGATATCCAACTCACATTTCACTTCAAAAGCAGCTAGTGTTTGATGTAGTGGTGGACAATAGCTGCTAGGCCTTTTTATAGTTTCATCAATAGGCTTATTTTCAGTGTCATTACTTTTGCCATGAAACTGTACCCTTAAGTTGAGCTTCCTCACAAACATTTTAAGGTCTATCAGTACTTGAGCAACCTCACTCCTGCAGCTTGGTACAAAAGTAAGTCCTTTGGACAACACACTTTTTTTCTCTTCAGTCAGTGCTTTAACAGAGTGGTTCCAGATAAGTGGAGCACCTATTATTGTGGTACCTGTTGTTGTTATTGTACCTGTTATTGTGGTTGTTTCCTCTGTCTGAGCCTGGGACCTGGGTTGTAGTCGGGGTTCCAGTCGGGATTGCCTAGGTATTGTATTTCCCTCACCCCTGTCTATGTGGGCAAGACTGTAAATAAACTCAAGCAAAGGATTTCATGTCATCTATCAGAAATCCTCTGGATCAAAATAATGCACTAGCCAAACACCTTTCTCTTCATAAAAGACACACAGGTTTTAAGTTCCAGATCCTGGATCGCATAGACATGGGTGATCTTGAAGGAGACATCCCGAATATTCTGGAGAAACATGAACTCATGTGGCAATTAAAGCTGAACTCTTTTAGAAAGCCTGGAGTAAACTACTACTGTTCAATTAAAAGTGCACCGGAACTTAGAAAATTGCCACATTGTTTACATGACTAATTGTATTTTCATAGGTTCATAGGTTCATACTAGGCTATCTGCCCTAGGGCATTTATAAGCCTAGCCAGAATGTGTTTGGCTTTCGCCACCCATTTTAAATTTATTTTGCTATGCCCTTTTTCGAGGTTAGTATACTGTGCCTCTGTCTAACAGTGACACAGAAGTGATACCCGAGGTAAACCTACGATCTCCCATCCACTCATCAAGATTCCTCTTGAAGAGAGTCAATGAGGGACTCTGCCTAACCTGGACTGGGATTTTATTCCAGAGTGAAGGGAGCCTCTGTGTTATGAATCTGTCCCTCCAGCATGTCCTATTTATTTCAGTGCTGAGGTTCAAGTCTCTCGAGCGCATAGCTCGATGGAATTTGGATTTTCTGAGGTGCAGCATGTCCATTAATTCCGGGTTGGACATGGCTTTATACGTCAG
Organism: Protopterus annectens; assembly: GCF_019279795.1. NCBI lineage: Eukaryota > Metazoa > Chordata > Ceratodontiformes > Protopteridae > Protopterus > Protopterus annectens. The sequence goes on from NC_056750.1 coordinate 19,359,910, forward strand.
GCACAGATCGCCTCTGAACAGGCGGTATGCCACTGAGTAGAGCTGGAGTTTCTTTAACCGGGCAGCATATGGCATCTGTTTGAGCCCTTTGATCCTCTTGGTGAGGTACTTTTGGGGTCTTTCCAGTTGCTGCAGGTGTTGAAAATAGAAACTGATTTTTATATGCAAAATGTATATGTATATATTTATATGTAATTTTTGATCGCAAAATGAACTAAGGTTGATATATTTCCAGCCATGTAGTATATTGCCTTGTATAAAATCACAGACTTAATAATCTACTTAATAATTTGGTTAAATAAGATGTACCATTAAAGTACATTTCTCCCCGGGCCTCCGCTGAAAACAGGCTCTGTGAAACCTAGTCGGACATTCCCGGTCAACAAATGTGAATAAATAAATAAATAAATAAATAAATTTATGACAGCTACTAGGTAGGGCAGGACCAGCTTGAATGTCACACTGATGGGGGAAGGGATGTGAATTTAACATGTGTACCAATATAACACTTTGTTTTACAGCACAATAAACCACTCCCATGCCTGATAAAAAGTATATATATATTTAGAATGCTTGTGAGGAAATTATTACTCTATTTTTGTTTTACTTGGATCGCTTGTCTGTGTACTTAATAAAGGATGTTCGACTGGAAACAGACTGCCTGCCTTGCTTGGATTACTTTCGCATATTTAGTAATGCTGTAGAATTATATATTTTCTATTATTACGTTTTGACTTGACGAGTTTACGTTCGCTACTTCTACTACTATTGTCTGATCTGATTAATATACAGTGATTAACTAGAAATATATGGACTGAAAATCTTCCACACAGAGAAGTTTCTTACACTGTTTAGAAATAAAGAATTACTTGCAAGCAGCATCCCACCACAGTGGGGAAAGGCAAACTCCCAGTCCCCAGAAATACAGGTAACTAGCACCCCACCACAATGGGGAAAGGGCAAACTCCCAGTCCCCTGAAATACAGGTAACTAGCACCCCACCACAATGGGGAAAGGGCAAACTCCCAGTCCCCAGAAATACAGGTAACTAGCACCCCACCACAATGGGGAAAGGGCAAACTCCCAGTCCCCAGAAATACAGGTAACTAGCACCCCACCACAATGGAGAAAGGGCAAACTCCCAGTCCCCTGAAGTACAAGTAACTAGCACCCCACCACAATGGGGAAAGGGCAAACTCCCAGTCCCCTGAAATACAGGTAACTAGCACCCCACCACAATGGAGAAAGGGCAAACTTCCAGTCCCCAGAAAATAAGGTAACTAGCACCCCACCACAATGGAGAAAGGGCAAACTCCCAGTCCCCAGAAATACAGGTAACTAGCACCCCACCACAATGGGGAAAGGGCAAACTCCCAGTCCCCAGAAATACAGGTGACTAGCATCCCACCACAATGGAGAAAGGGCAAACTCCCAGTCCCCAGTAATACAGGTAACTAGCACCCCACCACAATGGAGAAAGGGCAAACTTCCAGTCCCCAGAAATGCAAAAATACTAGTATCTACCATCTCACCACACTGGCAAATGGCAAACATCCAGTCCACAGAAAACAGAAATACTGATAACTAGTATCTCACCACAGTGGGGAAAGGGAAAACCCCTAGTCCCCTGAAATACAGGTAACTAGCACCCCACCACAATGGGGAAAGGGCAAACTCCCAGTCCCCAGAAATACAGGTAACTAGCACCCCACCACAATGGGGAAAGGGCAAACTCCCAGTCCCCTGAAATACAGGTAACTAGCACCCGACCACAATGGGGAAAGGGCAAACTCCCAGTTCCCAGAAATACAGGTAACTAGCACCCCACCACAATGGGGAAAGGGCAAACTTCCAGTCCCCAGAAAATAGGGTAACTAGCATCCCACCACAATAGGGAAAGGGCAAACTCCCAGTCCCCTGAAATACAGGTAACTAACACCCCACCACAATGGGGAAAGGGCAAACTCCCGGTCCCCTGAAGTACAGAAATACTGTTGACTAGCATCCCACCACAATGGGGAAAGGGCAAACTCCCAGTCCCCTGAAGTACAGAAATACTGATAACTAGCATCTTACAACACTAGGTAAAGGGCAAACTCCCAGTCCCCTGAAGTACAGAAATACTGTTGGCTAGCACCCCACCACAACGGGGAAAAGGCAAACTCCCAGTCCCCTGAAGTGCAGAAATACTATTGACCAGCACCCTACCACAATGGGGAAAGGGCAAACTCCCAGTCCCCTGAAGTACAGAAATACTGTTGACTAGCACCCCACCACAATGGGGAAAGGGCAAACTCCCAGTCCCCTGAAGTACAGAAATACTGTTGACTAGCACCCCACCACAATGGGGAAAGGGCAAACTCCCAGTCCCCTGAAGTACAGAAATACTGTTGACTAGCATCCCAGCACACTGGGAAAGGGCAAACCCCTAGTCCCCAAAAAAACAGAAGTGCAGATAACTAGCATCTCTCCACACCAGGGAAAGGGCAAACTCCCAGTCCCCAGAAATATTTTATTTTTTATTTTAGTTATTTATTTTATTTAACATTTGTTTACCAGGAAAGTCTGACTTGGAACAAAGCCAATTGTCAAGGGAGTCCCAGGAAAGAAATGCTCCAGATGCATGCCTTTATAATGTGGGAGGAAACCGGAGTACCTGGAGAAAACCAACACAAATAAAGGCTGGACATGCAGACTCCACACAGAAGGCACTCCAGCTGAGAATCAAACTGGACAACCTCTTGCTGTGACATGGCAATGCTACCGCTGCACCACTGCCCTGTCCAAATACAGAAATACTGGTAACCGGCATCCCAACACATCAGGGAGAGGGAAGTTCCCATGCCCCAGAAATGCAGAAATACAGGTCAATAGCAACCTACCGCACTGATGAAGGGGCAAACTCCCAGACCCCAGAAATACAGAAATACTGGTAACTACCATCCCACTACACGGACTAATGGCAAACTCCCAGTCCACAGAAATACAGAAATATTGTAACTAGCAACCCACCATACTGGGGAAAGGGAACACTCCCAGTCCCCAGAAATACAGGTCACTAGCATCCCACCACCCTGGAGAAATGGCAAGCTCCCAATTACCAGGAATACAGAAATACAGGTCAGTAGCATCTCACCACACTGGGGAAAGGGCAAACTGCCAGTTCAGAGAAGTACAGAAATACAGGTAATTAACATCTCACCACACTGGGAAAGTTTAAACTCCCAGTTCCCAGAAGTACAGAAATAGTGGTAACTAGTATCCTCCACACTGGTAAAAGGCAAACTCTCGGTTCAGATAAATACAGGTAAGTAGCTTCCCACTGCACTGGGTAAGGGGCAAACTTCCAGTCCCCAGAAATACAGAAATACTGGCAACTGGCATCCCACCACATTGGGGAGAGCACAAACTCCCAGTCCCCAGAATTACAGAAATACAGGTCACTAAAAACCCACCACACTGGGAAAAGGAGAAACTCCCAGTCCCTAGAAATACAGAAATACTGATAACTAGCATCTTACAACACTAGGTAAGGGGCAAACTCCAACTCATCAGAAATACAGAAACACTGGTAAGCAGTATCCCACCACAGTGGGGAATGGGCAAACTCAGGATGCCCAGAAATACTAGTAACTAGCAGCACAACACACTGGGGAAAGAGCAAAGTCCCAATCCCCATAAATAATGGTAACTAGCAATAGACCACTACACTGGGAAAGGGGCAAACTCCCAGCCCCCAGAAATACAGAAATACTGTAAGTAGCATCCCACCACACTGGGAAAGGGCAACCTCCCACTACAAAGAAATGCAGAAAAATGGTAATTAGTATCCCACCACACAGAGGAAAGGGCAAACTCCCAGTATCCAGAAATACAGGTAACTGCCATCCCACCACTTCGGGGAGAGGGCAAACTCCCATTCTCCAGAAATACAGATCACTAGCAACCCACCACACTGGGGGAAGGGCAAACTCCCAGTCACCAGAAATACAGAAATACTGGTAACTGGCATCCCACCACATTGGGAAAGTGAAGCCCCCATTCCCCAGAAATACTAGTAACTGGTATCCCACCACACTGGGAAAGAGCAAACTCCCAGTCCCCCAAAAATACATAAATACTGTTAGTAGCAACCTACAACACTCAGAAAGGGCAGACTCACAGTTCCCATAAATAAAGAAATACAGGTCCCTAGCAACCCACCACAATTGGGAATGCACAAAGTCCCAGTCCCCAAAAATACAGAAATGCTGGCAGTTACCATCCCACCACACTGGGTAAATGGCAAACTCCCAGTCCCCAGAAATACAGAAATACTGCTAAATAGCATTTCATTACACTGGTGAAGGGGCAAACTCCCAGTCCCAAGAAACACAGAAATACTGCAGCATCCCAACACACTGGGAAAGGGCAAACTCCCAGGCCCCAGAAATATAGAAACACTGGTAAGTAGCTTCCCAACACACTGTGGAAGGGGCAAACTTGCAGTGCCCAGAAAAACTGGTAACTAGCACGCCAACACACTGGGGAAAGGGAAAAGTCTCAGTCCCCAGAAATAATGGTAACTGGCATTACACCACCACACTGGGGAAAGGGGCAAACTCCCAGTCCCCCAAAATACAGAAATACTGGTAACTAGCATCCCACTACAGTGGGGAAAGAACAAACTCCCAGTCCTCAGGAACACAAAAATACTGGTAACCAGCATCCCACTATACTGGGGAAAAGGCAAACTTCCAGTCCCTAGAAATACAGAAATACTGGAAACTACCATCCCACCATATTGGGGAAAGAGCAAACTCCCAGTCCCCAGAAATACAGAAATACTGATAACTATCATCTGACCACAGTGAGGAAAGGATAAACTCCCAGTACCCTGAAGTACAGAAATACTGTTGACTAGCATCCCAGCACACTGGGGAAAGGAGAAACTTCAAGTCCCCAGGAATACAGAAATACTGGTAACTAGCAACCTACCACACTGGAGAAAGGGCAAACTCCCAGTCCCCAGAAATACTGGTAACTGGCATCCCACCAGATCAGAAAAAGGGCAAATTCCCAGTCCCCAGAAATACAGAAATAGTGGTAACTAATATCCCACCACACTGGGTAAGGGACAAATTCCCTGTCCCCAGAAATGCAGAAATAATGTAACTAGCAACTGACCACACTGGCAAAGGGCAAACTCCCAGTCTTTATAACTGCAGAAATACTTGTAGCTAGCCTCCCACCACACTGCAGAAATGGCAAACTCCCAATCCCCAGAAGTACAGAAATACTGTTGACTAGCATCTCAACACACTGGGAAAGGGTAAAATGCCCATCCTGAGAAATACTGTTAACTAGCACCCCACCACAATGGATAAGGGGCAAAATCCCAGTCCACAGAAATACAGGAGTACTAGTGACCAGCATCCAACCACAATGGGGAAAAGGCAAACTCCAAGTCTGCAGAAATACTGGTAACAACCATCCCACCACACTGGCGAATGGCAAACTCCCATTTCCCAGCAATACAGAAATACAGGTCACTAGCATTCCACCACATTGGGGAAGGAGCAAACTCCCAGTTCCAAGAAATACAGAAATACAGGTAACTAGCATCCTACCACAATGGGAAAGGGCAAACTCTCATTTCACAGAAATACAGGTAGCTAGCATCCCACCTCACTGGGTAAGGGGCAAACTCGCAGTCCCCAGAAATACAGAAATGTTGGTAACTAGCATCTCACCACAATGGGGAAAGGACAAACTTCCAGTTCCCAGAAATACAGAAATTATGGTAACTGGCATCCCACCACATTGGGGAGAGGGAAAACTCACATTCCCCAGAAATACAGAAATGCAGGTCAATAGAAACCCACCACATGGGGGAAGGGGCAAACTCCCAGTCCCCTGAAGTACAGAAATAGTGGTAGCTAGTATTCTCTACACTGGGAAAGGGCAAACTCCCAGTTCACAGAAATACAGGTAACTAGCATCTCACCGCACTGGGTAAGGGGGAAAACTCCAAGTGCCCAGAAATACAGAAATGTTGGTAGCTAAAATCCCACAGTACTGAGGAAGGGGCAAACTCCCAGTCCCCAGAAATATTTTATTTTTTTATTTTATTTATTTATTTTATTTAACATTTGTTTACTGGGAAAGTCTGACTTGGAACTAAGCCAGTTTTCAGGGGAGGCCAGGAAAAGAAATGCTCCAGATGCATGTCTTTGTAACATGGGAGGAAACCGGAGTACCTGGAGAAAACCCACATGAATGCAGGGAGTACATCCAGACTCCACACAGAAGGCACTCCAGCCGAGAATCAAACTGGGGACCTCTTGCTGTGATGTGACAATGCTACCGCTGCACCACTGCACTTTCCAAATACAAAAATACTGGTAACTGGCATCCCAACACATCGGGGAGAATGCAAGTTCCTATTCCCCAGAAATGCATAAATACAGGTCAATAGTAACCTACCACACTGGGGAAGGGCAAACTCCCAGATCCCAGAAATACAGAAATACTGGTAACTAGCATCCCAATTCACTGGTAAATGGCAAACTCCCAGTCCCCAGAAATACAGAAATATTGTAACTAGCATCCCACCATACCGGGGAAAGGGCAAACTCCCAGTTCCCAGAAATACAGGTCACTAGCATCTCACCATCCTGGGGAAAGGGCAAGTTCCCAGTTCCCAGAAATACAGAAATACAGGTCAGTAGCATCCCACCGCATTGGGTAAAGGGCAAAGTCCCAGTCCACAAAAATACAGAAATGTTGGTAATTAGCATCTCACCACACTGGAGAAGGGGCAAACTCCCAGTCCCCAGAAATAGTGGTAACTAGCATCATACCACACTGGGAAAAGGCAAAGTCCCAGTCCCCACAAATAATGGTAACTAGGATCCCACCACCACACTGGGTGAGGTGCAAACTCCCAGTCTCCAGAAATATGGAAATATTGGTAACTACCATCCCACCACATTGAAAAAAGAGCAAGCTCCCAGTCCCCAGAAATACTGAAACACTGGTAAGTAGCATCTCACCACACTGGGGAAAGGGCACACTCCCTGTCCCAAGAAAGACAGAAATACTGGTAACCATCATCCCACCACACTGGCAAACAACAAACTCCCAGTCCCCAGAAATATGGAAATAGTGGTAACTACCATCCCACCACACCTGGAAAGGGCAGATTCCCAGTCCCCAGAAATATGGAAATACTGGTAACTAGCACTGCACCACACTGGGGAAAGGGTGAACTCCTAGTCCCCAGAAATACTGGTAATTAGTATTCCACCACACTGGGTAAGGGGCAAACTCCCAGTCTGCAGAAATACAAAAATGCTGATAACTACCATCCCACCACACTGGGGAATGGCAAACTCCCAGACCCCAGAAATACAGAAATACTGGTAACTACCAACCCACCAAACTGGAAAAGTGCAGACTCCCAGTCCGCAGAAAAACAAAAATGCTTGTAACTGGCATCCCACCACATCGGGGAGAGGGCAAACTCCCAGTCTGCAGATATATAGAAATATAGGTCATTAGCATCCCACCACCCTGAGGAAAGGGCAAACTCCCAGTCCCTAGAAATATGAAAATACTGATAACTACCATCTCTCTGCACTGGGGAAAGGGGAAACTCCCAGTCCCCAGAAATACAGAAATATAAGTAACTACCATCCCATCACACTGGCGAAAGAGCCAACTCCTAGTCCTCAAAATACAGAAATACTGTAATTAACATCCCACTGAGGAAAGGGAAACTTTTAGTCATCAGAAATATAGAAATACAGGTAACTAGCATCCCACCAAAATAGGGAATGGGCAAACTCCCAGTTCCCAGAAATACCAAAATACTGGTATCTACCATCTCACCACACTGGCAAATGTCAAACTCCCAGTCCACAGAAACATAGAAATACTGATAACTAGCATCTCACTACAATTGGGAAAGGGCAAACTCCCAGAAGTACAGAAATACTGTTGAGTAGTATCCCAGCACACTGGGAAAGGGCAAACCCCAAGTCCCACAAAATACAGAAAATACAGGTAACTAGCATCTCACCACATTGAGGAAAGGGTAAACGTCCAGTCCACAGAAATACTGATAACTAGCAGCCCAACACACTGGGGAAAAAGCAAAGTTGCAGTCCACACAAATAATGGTAACTAGCATCCCACCACCACCCTGGGGAAAGGGAAACTCTCAGTCCCTAGAAATACAGAAATACTGGTAACTGGCATCCCACCACATCGGGGAAATGGCAAATTCCCAGTCCCCAGAACTACAGAAATACTGTAACTAGCATCCCACCAGACTGGGAAAGGATAAACTCCCAGACCTGATAAATACAGAAATAGTTGTAACTAGCATCCCACCACATTGCGGAAATGGAAGACTCCCAGTCCCCAGAAGTACAGAAAAACTGTTGACTAGCATCCCAGCACACTGGGAAAGTGCAAATGCCAGTCCTGAGAAATACTAGTAACTAGCATCCCACCACAATGGGTAAGGGGCAAAATCCCAGTCTCCAAAAATATAGAAATACTGGTAACTGGCATTCCATCACATTGGAGAAAGGGCAAAAATCCCAGTCCACAGAAATACAAGAATACTGGTGACCAGCATCCCACCACAATGGGGAAAAGGCAAACTCCCAGTCTGCAGAAATACAGAAGTACTGGTAATGACCATCCTACCACACAGGTGAATGGCAAACTCCCAGTCCCCCAGAAATACAGAAATATTGTAACTAGCATCCTACCACACTGGGGAAAGGGCAAACTCCCAGTCTCCAGAAATACAGAAATACAGGCCACTAGCATCCCACCACCCTGGGGAAAGGGCAAACTCCCAGTTCCCAGAAATACAGAAACATAGATCACTAGCAACCCACTACAATGTGTAAAAAGCAAACTCCCAGTTCAGAGTAATACAGAAATACAGGTAACTAGCATCCTACCACAATGGGAAAGTAGTAAATCCCAGTCCCTGGAAGTATAGAAATAGTGGTAACTAGTATCCACTACACTGAGAAAGGACAAACTCACAGTTCACAGAAATGTTGGTAACTAGCATTCCACCACACTGGGGAAATGGCAAACTCCCAGTCCCCAGAAATACAGAAATTCTGGTAACTGGCATCCCACCATATTGGGGAGAGTGCAAACTCCCATTCCCCACAAATACAGAAATACAGGTCAATAGCAACCCATCACGCTGGGGAAGGGGCAAACCCCCAGTCCCCAGAAACACAGAAATACTGGTAACATCCATCCCACCTCATTGGAGAATGGCAAACTCCCAGTGCCCAGAAATACAGAAATATTTTAACAAGCATCCTACCATGCTGGGGAAAGGGCAAACCCCAAGCTCCCAGAAAAACAGAAATACAGGTCATTAGCATCCTACCACACTGGGGAAAGGGCAAACTCCCAGTCTCCAGAAATACAGAAATACAGGCCACTAGCATCCCACCACCCTGGGGAAAGGGCAAACTCCCAGTTCCCAGAAATACAGAAACATAGATCACTAGCAACCCACTACAATGTGTAAAAAGCAAACTCCCAGTTCAGAGTAATACAGAAATACAGGTAACTAGCATCCTACCACAATGGGAAAGTAGTAAATCCCAGTCCCTGGAAGTATAGAAATAGTGGTAACTAGTATCCACTACACTGAGAAAGGACAAAGTCACAGTTCACAGAAATGTTGGTAACTAGCATTCCACCACACTGGGGAAATGGCAAACTCTCAGTCCCCAGAAATACAGAAATTCTGGTAACTGGCATCCCACCATATTGGGGAGAGTGCAAACTCCCATTCCCCACAAATACAGAAATACAGGTCAATAGCAACCCATCACGCTGGGGAAGGGGCAAACCCCCAGTCCCCAGAAACACAGAAATACTGGTAACATCCATCCCACCTCATTGGAGAATGGCAAACTCCCAGTGCCCAGAAATACAGAAATATTTTAACAAGCATCCCACCATGCTGGGGAAAGGGCAAACTCCAAGTTCCCAGAAAAACAGAAATACAGGTCATTAGCATCCCACCAAAATGGGGAAAGAGCAAACTCCCAGTTCAGAGAAATACAGAAATACAGGTAACTAGCATCCTACCACAACGGGAAACTGGAAACTTCCAGTCCCTTGAAGTACAGAAATAGTGGTACCTAGTGTCCACTACACTGGGAAATGACAAACTCCCAGTTCATAGAAATATAGGTAACTAGCATCCCACCTCACTAGGAAAGGGGCAAACATCCATTCCCCAGAAATACAGAAATTCTGGTAACTGGCATTTCACCACATCAGGGAGAGGGCAAACTCCCAGTCCCCAGAAATACAGAAATATTGGTAACTACCTTCCCACCGCACTGGAGAATGGCAAACTCCAAGGCCTCAGAAATACAGAAATATTTTAACTAGCATCCCACCACACTGGGGAAAGGACAAACTCTCAGTCCCCAGAAATACAGAAATACAGGTCACTAGCATCCCACCACCCTGGGGAAAGGGCAAACTCTTAGTTCCCAGAAATACAGAAATATAGGTCACTAGCATCCCACCACCCTGGAGAAAGTGCAAACTCCCAGTCCCCAGAAGTATAGAAATAGTGGTAACTAGTATCCACCACACTGGGAAAGGGCAAACTCCCAGTTCACAGAAATACAGGTAACTAACACCCCAGGGCACTGGGTAAGGGGAAAACTCCAATCCACAGAAATACAGAAATACTGGCAACTGGCATCCCACCACATTGGGGAGAGTGCAAACTCCCAGTCCCCAGAATTACAGAAATAAAGGTCACTAGCAACCCACCACACTGTGAAAATGAGAAACTCCCAGTTACCAGAAATACAGAAATACTGGTAAGTAGCAACCCACCACAATGGGGTACAGGCAAACTCACAGTCCCCAGAAATACAGAAATAGTGGTAACTACCATCTCACAACATCAGGGAAAGTGCCAACTCCCAGTCCCCAGGAACACAGAAATATTGATAACCAGCATCTCACAACACTAGGTAAGGGGCCAACCCCAAGTCCCCAGAAATACAGAAACACTGGTAAGTAGTATCCCACCAAACTGGGTAAAGGGCAATCTGCCAGTCCCCAGAATTACAGAAATAAAGGTCACTAGCAACCCACCACACTGTGAAAATGAGAAACTCCCAGTTACCAGAAATACAGAAATACTGGTAAGTAGCAACCCACCACAATGTGGTACAGGCAAACTCACAGTCCCCAGAAATACAGAAATAGTGGTAACTACCATCTCACAACATCAGGGAAAGTGCCAACTCCCAGTCCCCAGGAACACAGAAATATTGATAACCAGCATCTCACAACACTAGGTAAGAGGCCAACCCCAAGTCCCCAGAAATACAGAAACACTGGTAAGTAGTATCCCACCAAACTGGGTAAAGGGCAATCTGCCAGTCCCCAGAATTACAGAAATAAAGGTCACTAGCAACCCACCACACTGTGAAAATGAGAAACTCCCAGTTACCAGAAATACAGAAATACTGGTAAGTAGCAACCCACCACAATGGGGTACAGGCAAACTCACAGTCCCCAGAAATACAGAAATAGTGGTAACTACCATCTCACAACATCAGGGAAAGTGCCAACTCCCAGTCCCCAGGAACACAGAAATATTGATAACCAGCATCTCACAACACTAGGTAAGGGGCCAACCCCAAGTCCCCAGAAATACAGAAACACTGGTAAGTAGTATCCCACCACACTGGGGAAAGAGCAAACTCAGAGTGTGCAGAAATACTAGTAACTAGCATCCCACCAAACTGGATAAAGGGCAATCTCCCAGTCCCCAGAAGTACAGAAATAGCGGTAACTAGTATCCACCACACTGGAAGAAGGCAACCTCCCAGTTCAGAGAAATAAAAGTAACTAACACCCCAGGGGACTGGGTAAGGGGCAATCTCCCAGTCCCCAGAAGTACAGAAATAGCGGTAACTAGTATCCACCACACTGGAAGAGGGTAACCTCCCAGTTCAGAGAAATAAAAGTAACTAACACCCCAGGGGACTGGGTAAGGGGCAAACTCCCAGTCCCCAGAAGTACAGAAATAGCGGTAACTAGTATCCACCACACTGGAAGAAGGCAACCTCCCAGTTCAGAGAAATAAAAGTAACTAACACCCCAGGGGACTGGGTAAGGGGCAAACTCCCAGTCCCCAGAAGTACAGAAATAGTGGTAACTAGTATCCACCACACTGGAAGAGGGCAACCTCCCAGTTCAGAGAAATAAAGGTAACTAACACCCCAGGGGACTGGGTAAGGGGCAAACTCCAAGTCCCCAGAAGTACAGAAATACTGGTAACTGGCATCCCACGACCATTGGGAAAGGGCAAACTCCCAGTCCCCAGTAGTACAGAAATACTGGTAACTAGAATCCCACCACACTGGGGAACAGGCAAACTCCCATTCTTTTGAAATGCTGTAACTAGCATCCCACCATATCGAGGAAAGGACAAACTCTCAGTCCCCAGAAATACGAAAACACTGGTAACTAGCATCCCACCACATTGCGAAAAGGGCAAACTCCTAGTTCCCAGAAATACAGAAATATGGGTCACTAGCATCCCACCACATTGGGTAAAGGGCAAACTCCCAGTCCCCAGAAGTACAGACATACTATTAACTAGTATCAACCACACTGTGAAAGGGCAAACTCCTAGTTCCCAGAAATACTGGTAACTGGCGTCTCAACATACTGGGTAAGGGGCAAACTCCCAGTTACCAGAAATACAGAAATACTGGTAACTGGCATCCCACCACCTTTGGAAAAGGGCAAACTCCCAGTCCCCAGAAATACAAAACACTGGTAACTAGCATCCCACCACACTGGGGAAAGGGCAAACTCTCAGTCTCCAGAAGTACAAAAATATTGGTAAATAGCAACCCACCACACTGGGGAACAAGCAAGCTCCCAGTCCCAGAAATATAGAAATACTGGTAACTAGTATCCACCACACTGGCAAATGGCAAACACCCAGTCCCCAGCAATACAGATATACTGGTGTCCAGCATCCCACCACACTGGGAAGGGGCAAACTGGCAGTCCCCAGAAATACAGGTCACTAGCATCCCACCATACTGGGGAAAGAGCAAACTCCCAGTCCGCAGAAATACAGAAATACTTATAAATAACATCCCACCAACTTGTGGAAAGGACAAACTCCCAGTCCCCAGAAATACAGAAATACTGGTAAATGTCAACCCACCCAACTGGGAAATGGACAAACTCCCTGTTCCCAGAAATATAGAAATTCAGGTAACTGGCATCCCACCACATTGGGGAGAGGGCAAACTTCCATTCCCCAGAAATACAGGTCAATAGCAACCCATCACACTGTGGAAGAGGCAATCTCCTAGTACCCAGAAGTACAGATATACTGGTAACTTCCTTCCCACCAGATTGGAGAATGGCAAACTCCCAGTCCCCAGAAATATTTTAACTAGCATCCTACCACACTGGGGAAAGGGCAAACTCCCAGTCCCGAGAAATACAGAAATACAGGTCACTAGCATTCCACCACCCTGGGGAAAGGGCAAACTCCTAGTTCCCAGAAATACAGAAATACGGGTCACTAGCATCCCACCACATTGGGTAAAGGGCAAACTCCCAGTCCCCAGAAGTACAGAAATACTATTAACTAGCATCAACCACACTGTGAAAGGGCAAACTCCTAGTCCCCAGAAATACTGGTAACTGGCATCTCAACATACTGGGTAAGGGGCAAACTCCCAGTTACCAGAAATACAGAAATACTGGTAACTGGCATCCCACCACCTTTGGAAAAGGGCAAACTCCCAGTCCCCAGAAGTACAGATATACTGGTAACTAGAATCTCAACACACTGGGGAACAGGCAAACTGTAACTAGCATCCCACCATATGAAGGAAAGGGCAAAGTCCCAGTCCCCAGAAATACGTAAACACTGGTAAGTAGCATCCCACCACAATGGGGAAAGGACAAACTCACAGTCCCCAGAAATACAGAAATACTGGTAACTAGCATCCCACCATCTTGTGGAAAGGACAAACTCCCAGTCACCAGAAATACAGAAATGCTGGTAAATAGCAACCCACACACTGGGGAATGGGCAATCTCCCAGTCCAAGAAATACAGGAATCCTGATAACTAGCATCCCACCACACTGTGGAAAGGGCAAACTCTCAGTCCCCAGAAGTACAAAAATATTGGTAAATAGCAATCCACCACACTGGGGAACAAGCAAGCTCCCAGTCCCCAGAAATACAGAAATACTGGTGTCCAGCATCCCACGACACTGGGAAGTGGCAAACTACAAGTCCCCAGAAATACAGAAATAAAGGTCACTAGCATCCCACCATACTGGGGAAAGGGCAAACTCTCAGTCCCTGAAATACAAAAATACTGATAAATGGCAACCAACCCAACTGGTGAATGGACAAACTCCAAGTCCCCAGAAATAAAGAAATACTGGTAACTAGTATCCAACCACAGTGGGGAAAGGGTAAACTCCCAGTCCCCAGAAGGACAGAAATACTGGTAAATAGCAACCCACCACACTGGGGGAATAGGCAAACTCCTAGTCCCCAGAAATACAGTAATACTGGTAACTAGTATCCACCACACTGGCAAACGGCAAACTCCCAGTCCCCAGAAATACAGAAATACTGGTAACCAGCATCTCACCACACTTGGAAGGGGCAAACTGCCTGTCCCCAAAAATATAGAAATACAGGTCACTAGCATCCTACCCTACTGGAGAAAGGGCAAACTCCCAGTCTACAGACATACAGAAATAGTGATAACTAACATCCCACCACCTTGTGGAAAGGACAAACTCCCAGTCCCCAGAAATGCAGAAATGCTGGTAAATGACAACCCACCCAACTGGGGAAATAAACAAACTCCCAGTTCCCAGAAATACAGAAATTCTGGTAACTGACATCCCACGACATTGAGGAGAGGGCAAACTCCCATTTCCCCAGAAACACAGAAATACAGGTCAATAGCAACCCATCACACCGGGGAAGGGGCAAACTCCCAGTTTCCAGAAATATAGAAATATTTTAACTAGCATCCCACCACACTGGGAAAAGGGAAACCCCCCAGTCCTCAGAAATATAGATCACTAGCATCCCCCCACCCTGGGGAAAGGGCAAACTCCTAGTTCCCAGAAATACAGGTCAATAGCATCCCACCACATTGGGTAACGGGCAAACTTCCAGTCCCGAGAAGTACAGAAATACTGGTAACTAGCATCCTCCAAACTGGGAAAGGACAAACTCCCAGTCCCCAGAAATACTGGTAACTGGCATCTCAGCATACTGGGTAAGGGGCAAACTACCAGTCCCCAGAAGTACAGAAATACTAGTAACTGGCATCCCACCACACTGGGGAATGGGCAAACTCCCAGTCCCCAGAAATGCTGAAACTAGCATTCCACCATATCAGGGAAAGGGCAAACTCCCAGTCCCCAGAAATACAAAGACACAGGTAAGTAGCATCCCACCACACTGGGGAAAGGACAAACTCCCAGTCCCCAGAAATACAGAAATTCAGTTTACTAGCATCCCAACACACCAGGAAAAGAGCAAACTCCCAGTCCCCAGGAAGGCAAACTCAGAGTCCCCAGAAGTACAAAATTACTGGTAAATGGCAACCCACCACACTGGGGAATAGGCAAACTTCTAGTCCCTAGAAATACAAAAATACTGGTAACTAGCATCCACCACACTGGCAAGTGGCAAACTCCTAGTCCCCAGAAATACAGAAATACTGGTAACTACCATCTCACCACACTGGAAAACGCAAACTCCCAGTCCCAGAAATATTGAAATACTGGTTTTAACATCCCACCACACTGGGGAAAGGGGAAACTCCCAGTCCTGAAAAATAGAGAAATACTGGTAGCTAGCAGCCCACCACACTGGGAAAAGACCAAGTCCCAGTCCCTAGAAATACAGAAATACTGGTAACTGCCATCCAACAATACTGGGTAAAATGCAAACTCTCAGGCTCTAGAAATACAGATATACTGGTAACTTGGCATTCCACGACACTGAGGAATGGCAGACTCCCAGGCCACAGAAATACTGGTAACTAGCATCCCACCATAATGGGGAAAAGGCAAACTCCTAGTCCCCAGTAATACTGGTAACTGGCATCTTAGCATACTTGGTAAGGGCCAAACTCCCAGTTCCCAGAAGTACAGAAATACTGGTAACGGGGATCCACCACCTGAAAGGACAACTCCCAGTCCCCAGAAGTAAAAGAAATACTTGTAACTAGCATCCCACCACATTGGGGAAAGGTAAACTCCCAGTCCCCAGAAATACAGGTCACTAGCATCCCACCACAGTGCGGAAAGGGCAAACTCACAGTCCCCAGAAATACAGAAATGTTGGTAACTAGAATCCCACCACCTTGTGGAAAGGGCAAACTCCTAGTCCCCAGAAATACAGAAATGCTGGTAAATAGCAACCCGCACACTGGGGAATGGGCAAAGTCCCAGTCCTCATAAATACAGCAATACTGGTAACTAGCATCCCACCACACCAGGGAAAGGGCAAACTCCCAGTCCCCAGAAGTACAAAAATATTGGTAAATAACAACCCACCACACTGGGGAACAAGCAAACTCCCAGTCCCCAAAAATACAGAAATACTGGTAACTAGTATCCACCAGATTGGCAAACAGCAAACTCCCAGTCTCCAGAAATACAGAAATACTGGTATCCAGCATCCCACCACACTGGGAAGTGGAAAACTGCCAGTCCCCAGAAATACGGAAATACTGGTAACTACCATCCCACCATGTTGTGGAAAGGAAAAACTCTCAGTCACCAGAAATACTGGTAATTGATGTCCCATCACACTGGGGGAAGGACAAACTACTAGTCCCCTGAAATACAGAAATACTGGTCATGAGTACCCAACACACTGGCAAACAGCAAACTTCCAGTCCCCAGAAATACAGATATACTAGTAACTAGCATCCCACCACACTGGGAAAGGGCAAACTCCCAGTCCCAGAAATACAGAAATACTGGTAACTAGCATCCCACCCCACTAGGGAACGTACAAACTCCTAGTCCCCAGAAATACTGGTATGTAGCATCCCAGCACACTAGGAAAGGCTAAACTCACAGTCCCCTGAAGTAGAGAAATACTGGTAGTTAGCATCACTCCACACTGGGTAATGAGCAAACTCCCACTCCCCAGAAATACTGTAACTAGCATCCCACACATTGGGGAAAAGGCAAACTGCCCATCCCCAGAAATATGGAAACACTGGTAAGTAGTATCCCACCACACTAGGGAAAGGGCAAACTCCCAGTCTGCAGAAATACAGAATATATGGCACAAGCAACCCACCACACAGGGGAAAGGGCAAACTCCCAGTCCCAGAAATACAGAAATACTGGTAGCCAGCATCCCACCACCTTGTGGAAAGGGCAAACTCTCAGTCTCCAGAAATACAGAAATACTGGTAACTAGCATCCCACCCCACTAGGGAACGTACAAACTCCTAGTCCCCAGAAATACTGGTATGTAGCATCCCAGCACACTGGGAAAGGCTAAACTCACAGTCCCCTGAAGTAGAGAAATACTGGTAATTAGCATCACTCCACACTGGGTAATGGGCAAACTCCCACTCCCCAGAAATACTGTAACTAGCATCCCACACATTGGGGAAAACGCAAACTGCCCATCCCCAGAAATATGGAAACACTGGTAAGTAGTATCCCACCACACTGGGGAAAGGGCAAACTCCCAGTCTGCAGAAATACAGAAATATATGGCACAAGCAACCCACCACACAGGGGAAAGGGCAAACTCCCAGTCCACAGAAGTACAGAAATACTGGTGACTATCATTGGAAAACACTGGGGAAGGGGCATATTCCCAGTCCTAAGAAATTTAGAAATACTGGTAACTAGCATCCCACCACTCTGTGGAATGGCAAACTCCAGTCCCCAGAAATACAGAAATACTGGTAGCTAGCATCCCAGCACATGGGGAAGGGCAGAATCCCATTCCCCAGAAATACAGAAATACTGGTAACTAGCATCTGACCACACTGGGAAAGGTTAAAACCACCACTCCCCAGAAATACTGGTGACTACCATCTTACCACACTGGAAAATGGCAACCCCAAGTAACAGAAATACAGAAATACTCTAACTACAATTCCACCACACTGGGAAAAGGGGAAACTCTCAGTCCTCAAAAATAGAGAAATACTGGTAACTAGCATCCCTCCAAACTGGGGAATAGGCAAACTCCCAGTTCCCAGAAATAATGTAACTAGCATCCCACCACATCGGGGAAAGAGCAAACTTCCAGTCCCCAGAAATACAGAAATACTGGTAACTACCATCTCACCACACTGGAAAACCAAACTCCCAGACCCAGAAATACAGAAATACTGGTAACTAGCATCCCACCACACTATGGAAAGGGGAACTCACAGTCCTGAAAAATAGAGAAATACTGGTATCTAGCATCCCACCACACTGGGAAAAGGCCAAGTCCCAGTCCCCAGAAATACAGAAATACTGGTAACTACCATCCCACAATAGTGGGTAAAATGCAAACTCACAGGCCCTATAAATACAGAAATACTGGTAACTGGCATTCCACGACACTGAGGAAAGGCAGACTCCCAGTCCCCAGAAATACATAAATACTGGTAACTAGCATCCCACCACACTGGGGAAAGGGCAAACTCCCAGTCCCCAGAAATAGTGGTAACTGGGATCTTAGCATACAGGGAAAGGGGCAAATTCCTAGTCCCCAGAAGTACAGAAATACTGGTAACTGGGATCCCACCACACTGGGGAATGGGCAAACACCCAGTCCCCAGAAATGTTGTAACTAGCATCCCGCCACATCAGGGAAAGGGCAAATTCCCAGTTCCCAGAAGTACGGAAACATTGGTAAGTAGGATTCCCACCACACTAGGGAAAGGGTAAACTCCCAGTCTGAAGAAATACAGAAATAATGGTCACAAGTATCCCACCACACCGGGGAAAGGGCAAACTCCCAGTCCCCAGAAATACAGAAATGTTGGTAACAAGCATCCCACCACCTTGTGGAAAGGGCAAACTCCCAGTCTTCAGAAATACAGAAATACTGGCAAATAGCAACCCACGACACTGGGGAATGGATAAACTCTCAGTCCCCAGAAACACAGAAATACTGGTAACTAGCATTCCACCAAATTGGGGAAAAGGCAAACTCAGAGTCCCCAGAAGTACAAAATTACTGGTAAATGGCAACCCACCACACTGGGGAACAGGCAAACTTCCAGTCCCCAGAAATACAAAAATACTGCTAACTAGCATCCACCACACTGGCAAGTGGCAAACTCCCAGTCCCCAGAAATACAGAAATACTGGTAACTACCATCTCACCACACTGGAAAATGGCAAACTCCCAGTCCCAGAAATATTGAAATACTGGTATTAGCATCCCACCACTCTGGGGAAAGGGGAAACTCCCAGTCCTGAAAAATAGAAAAATACTGGTAGCTAGCTTCCCACCACACTGGGAAAAGACCAAGTCCCAGTCCCCAGAAATACAGAAATACTGGTAACTGCCATCCAACAATACTGGGTAAAATGCAAACTCTCAGGCTCTAGAAATACAGATATACTGGTAACTTGGCATTCCACGACACTGAGGAACGGCAGATTCCCAGGCCACAGAAATACTGGTAACTAGCATCCCACCATAATGGGGAAAAGGCAAACTCCTAGGCCCCAGAAATACTGGTAACTGGCATCTTAGCATACTGGGTAAGGGCCAAACTCCCAGTTCCCAGAAGTACAGAAATACTGGTAACGGGGATCCACCACCTGAAAGGACAACTCCCAGTCCCCAGAAGTAAAGAAATACTGGTAACTAGCATCCCACCACATTGGGGAAAGGTAAACTCCCAGTCCCCAGAAATACAGGTCACTAGCATCCCAACACAGTGCAGAAAGGGCAAACTCACAATCCCCAGAAATACAGAAATGTTGGTAACTAGAATCCCACCACCTTGCAGAAAGGGCAAACTCCTAGTCCCCATAAATACAGAAATGCTGGTAAATAACAGCTCGCACACTGGGGAATGGGCAAAGTCCCAGTCCTCAGAAATACAGCAATACTGGTAACTAGCATCCCACCACACCAGGGAAAGGGCAACCCCCCAGTCCCCAGAAGTACAAAAATATTGGTAAATAACAACCCACCACACTGGGAAATAAGCAAACTCCCAGTCCCCAAAAATACAGAAATACTGGTAACTAGTATCCACCAGACTGGCAAACGGCAAACTCCCAGTCTCCAGAAATACAGAAACACTGGTATCCAGCATCCCACCACACTGGGAAGTGGAAAACTGCCATTCCCCAGAAATACAGAAAAACTGGTAACTACCATCCCACCATGTTGTGGAAAGGAAAAACTCTCAGTCACCAGAAATACAGAAATACTGGTAATTGATGTCCCATCACACTGGGGGAAGGACAAACTACTAGTCCCCTGAAATACAGAAATACTGGTCATGAGTACCCACCACACTGGCAAACAGCAAACTTCCAGTCCCCAAAAATACAGAAATACTGGTAACCAGCATCCCACCACACTGAGAAAGGGCAAACTTCCAGTCCGTAGAAATACAGAAATACTGGTAACTAGCATCCCACCCCACTAGGGAACGTACAAACTCCTAGTCCCCAGAAATACTGGTATGTAGCATCCCAGCACACTGGGAAAGGCTAAACTCACAGTCCCCTGAAGTAGAGAAATACTGGTAATTAGCATCACTCCACACTGGGTAATGGGCAAACTCCCACTCCCCAGAAATACTGTAACTAGCATCCCACACATTGGGGAAAAGGCAAACTGCCCATCCCCAGAAATATGGAAACACTGGTAAGTAGTATCCCACCACACTGGGGAAAGGGCAAACTCCCAGTCTGCAGAAATACAGAAATAGATGGCACAAGCAACACACCACACAGGGGAAAGGGCAAACTCCCAGTCCCCAGAAGTACAGAAATACTGGTGACTATCATTGGAAAACACTGGGGAAGGGGCATATTCCCAGTCCTAAGAAATTTAGAAATACTGGTAACTAGCATCCCACCACTCTGTGGAATGGCAAACTCCCAGTCTCCAGAAATACAGAAATACTGGTAACTAGCATCCGACCCCACTGGGGAAAGAGCAAACTCCCAGTCCACAGAAGTACAGAAATACTGGTGACTATCATTGCAAAACACTGGGGAAAGGGCATATTCCCAGTCCTAAGAAATTTTGAAATACTGGTAACTAGCATCTCACCACTCTGTGGAATGGCAAACTCCAGTCCCCAGCAATACAGAAATACTGGTAGCTAGCATCCCAGTACACGGGGAAGGGCAGACTCCCATTCCCCAGAAATACAGAAATACTGGTAACTAGCATCTGACCACACTGGGAAAGGTTAAAACCACCACTCCCCAGAAATACTGGTGACTACCATCTTACCACACTGGAAAATGGCAACCCCAAGTAACAGAAATACGGAAATACTCTAACTACAATTCCACCACACTGGGAAAAGGGGAAACTCTCAGTCCTCAAAAATAGAGAAACACTGGTAACTGGTATCTCGCCATACTGGGGAAAGGGCAGACACCCAGTCACCAGAAATACTGAAGTACTGGTAGATGGAATCCCACCACACTAGGAAAGGGCAAACTCCCAGTCCCCAGGAATACAGAAGTACTGGTGACTACCATCCCACCATATTGGGTAAGGGGTAAACTCCCAGTCCTCAGAAGTACAGAAATACTGGTAACTGAAATTCCATCACACTGGGGAAAGGGCAAACTTCCAGTCTGCAGAAATACAGAAATACTGACAAATAGCAAACCATCACACTGGGGAAATGGCAAACTCTCAGTCCCCATAAATACAGAAACACTGGTAACTAGCATCCCTCCACCTTGTGGAAAGGGCAAACTCCCAGTCTCCAGAAATACTGGCAAATAGCAACCCACAAAACTGGGGAATGGGCAAAATCTCAGTCCCTAGAAATGCAGAAATACTGGTAACTAGCACCCCATCACACTGTGGAAGGGGCAAAATCCCATGCCCCAGTAAAACTGGTGAACAGCATCCCACCACACTGGGGAAAGGGCAAACACCCAGTCCCCAGAAGTACAGAAATACTGGTAACTAGAATCCCACCAAATTGGGGAATGGGCAAAATCCCAGTCCCCAGAAATGTTATAACTAGCATTCCACCATATTAGGGAAAGAGCAAACTCCCAGTCTCCAGAAATACAAAGACACTGGTAAGTAGAATCCCACCACAATGTGGAACGGACAAACTCCCAGTCCCCAGAAATACAGAAATACTGGTAACTAGCATCCCACCACCTTGTGGAAAGGGCAAACTCCCAGTCACCAGAAATACAAAGACACTGGTAAGTAGAATCCCACCACACTGTGGAACGGACAAACTCCCAGTCCCCAGAAATACAGAAATACTGGTAACTAGCATCCCACCACCTTGTGGAAAGGGCAAACTCCCAGTCACCAGAAATACAAAGACACTGGTAAGTAGAATCCCATCACAATGTGGAACGGACAAA
Organism: Protopterus annectens; assembly: GCF_019279795.1. Taxonomy (NCBI): domain Eukaryota; kingdom Metazoa; phylum Chordata; order Ceratodontiformes; family Protopteridae; genus Protopterus; species Protopterus annectens. Next base: position 19,382,564 of record NC_056750.1, read on the forward strand.
CTCCCAGTCCCCAGAAATACAGAAATACTGGTAACTAGCATCCCACCACCTTGTGGAAAGGGCAAACTCCCAGTCACCAGAAATACAGCAATGCTGGTAAATAGCAACCCACACACTGGGGAATGGGCAAACTCCTGGTCCCAAAAATACAGCAGTACTGGCAACTATCATCCCACCACACTGGGGAAAGGCCAAACTCCCATTCCACAGATGTACAAAAATATTGATAAATAGCAATCCACCACAATGGGAAACAAGAAGCTTCCAGTCCCCAGAAATACAGAAATACTGGTAATTAGTATCCATGACACTGGCAAACAACAAGCACCCAGTTACTAGAAATATAGAAATACAGCTGTCCAGCATCCCACCACGCTGGGAAGGGGCAAACTGCCAGACCCCAGAAATACAGACATACAGGTCACTAGCATCTCACCATACTGGGGAAAGTGCAAACTCCCAGTCCACAGAAATACAGAAATACTGGTAACTAACTTCCCACCACTTTGTGGAAAGGACAAACTCCCAGTCCCTGAAATACAGAAATACTGGTAAATGGCAACCCACCCAACTGGGGAACGGACAAACTCCCAGTCCCCAGAAATACAGAAATACTGGTAACTAGTATCCAACCAAACTGGGGAAAGGGCAAACTCCCAGTCCCCAGAAGGACAGAAATACTGGTAAATAGCAACCCACCACACTGGGAACAGGCAAAGTCCTAGTCCCCAGAAATACAGAAATACTGGTAGCCAGCATCCTACCACACTGGGAATGGGCAAACTCCCAGTCCCCAGAAATACAGAAATACTGGTAACTAGCATCCCAGCACACTGTAAAGTTCAAACTCACAGTCCCCAGAAATACAGAAATACTGATAACTAGCATTTCCCCACACTGGGGATGGGCAAACTCCCAGTTCCCAGAAATAATGTAACTAGCATCCCACCACATCGGGGAAAGGGCAAGTTCCCAGTCCCCAGAAGTACGGAAACACTGGTAAGTAGCATCCCACCACACTGGGGAAAGGGCCAAGTCCCAGTCTGAAGAAATACAGAAATAAATCACAATCATCCCACCACACTGCTGAAAGGACAAACTCCTAGCCCCCAGAGATACAGAAATATTGTTTATTAGCATCCCACCACCTTGTGGAAAGGGTAAACTCCCAGTCTCCAGAAATACAGAAATAAAACAGTGTAAGAAACTTCTCTGTGTGGAAGATTTTCAGTCCATATATTTCTAGTTAATCACTGTATATTAATCAGATCAGACAATGGTAGAAGTAGCGAATGTAAACTCGTCTTAAGTCAAAACAAAACAAAACAAAAAGTAATAATAGAAAATATAAAATTGTACAGCATTACTAAGTATTTGAAAGTAATCTAAGCAAGGCAGGCAGTCTGTTTCCAGTTGAAAGACTGGAAACAGACTGCCTGCCTTGCATGGATTACTTTCAAATACTTAGTAATGCTGTACAATTATATAGTTTCTATTATTACTTTTTGTTTTGTTTTGTTTTGAAGAGAGTTTACGCTACTTCTACTACCATTGTCTGATCTGATTAATATACAGTGATTAACAAGAAATATATGGACTGAAAATCTTCCACACAGAGAAGTTTCTTACATTGTTTTCTTTTTGGACCCACTACACTTTAGTGGATTGTTTTGAGACTTCGGGGAAACCATGGAGATTACTTGTTTATTTCAGAAATACAGAAATACTGACAAATAGCAACCCATGACACTGGGGAACTGGCAAACTCTCAGTCCTCAGAAATACAGAAATACATGGTACTAGCATCCCACCAAATTGGGGAAAAGGCAAACTCAGGGTCCCCAAAAGTACAGAAATACTGGTAAATAGGAACACACCACACTGGGGCCCAGGCAAACTCCCAGTCCCCAGAAATACAAAAAAACTGGCAACTAGCATCCCCCACAATGGCAAGTGGCAAACTCCCAGTCCCCATAAATACAGCAATACTGGTAACTACCATCTCAACACACTGGAAAACGCAAACTCCCAGTCCCAGAAATATGGAAATACTGGTAATTAGCATCCCATCACACTGTGAAAAGACCAAGTCCCAGTCCCCAGAAATGCAGAAATACTGGTAGCTACCATCCCACAATACTGGGTAAAATGCAAACTCCCAGGCCCTATAAATACAGAAATACCGGTAATTGGTATTCCACGACACCTGGGAAAGGCAGACTCCCAGTCCCCAGAAATACAGAAATACTGGTAACTGGCATCCTACCACCTTTGGGAAAGGGCAAACTCCCAGTCCCCAGAAATACAGAAATGTTGGTAAGTAGCATCCCACCACCTTGTGGAAAAGGCAAACTCCCAGTCTCCAGAAATACAGAAATACTGGCAAATAGCAATTCACGACACTGGGGAATAGACAAACTCTCATTCCCCAGAAATACAGAAATACTGGTAAATAGCAACCCACCATACTGGAGAACAGGCAAACTACAAATCCACAGAAATACAGAAATACTGGTCACTAGTACTCACCTTGCTGGCAAACAGCAAACTTCTAGTCCCCAGAAATACAGAAATACTGGTAACCAGCATCCCACCACACTGAGATTGGGCAAACTCCCAGTCTGCAGAAATACTGGTAATTAGCATCCCAGCGCACTGCGGAATGGGCAAACTTCCAGTCCCCAAAAATACAGAAATACTGGTGACTAGCATCCCACCCCACTAGGGAACGTACAAACTCCCAGTCCCCAGAAATACAGAAATACTGGTAACTAGCATCCCAGCACACTGGGAAAGGCCAAACTCACAGTCCCCAGAAGTACAGAAATACTGGTAACTAGCATCACTCCACACTGGGGAATGGGCAAACTCCCAGTCCCCAGAAATACTGTAACTAGCATCCCACCACATCGGGGAAAGGGCAAACTGCCAGTCCCCAGAAATATGGAAACACTGGTAAGTGGCATCCCACCACACTGGGGAAAGGGCAAACTCCCAGTCTGCAGAAATACAGGTCACAAGCAACCCAGCACACTGGGGAAAGGGCAAACTCCCAGTCCCCAGAAATACAGAAATACTGGTAAATGGCAATCCACCCAAATGGGGAATGGACAAACCCCCAGTCCAAAGAAATACAGAAATACTGGTAACTTGTATCCCATCCCACTGGGTAAAGGGCAAACTCCCAGTCCCCAGAAGGACAGAAATACTGCTAAATAGCAAACCACCACACTGGGGAACAGGCAAACCTTTAGTCCCCTGAAATACAGAAATACTGGTCACTAGTACCCACCATACTGGCAAACAGCAAACTTCCAGTCCCCAGAAATACAGAAATACTTGCAATCAGCATCCCACCACACTGAGAAAGGGCAAACCCCCAGTCCACAGAAATACTGGTAACTAGCATCCCAGCACACTGGGAAAGGTCAAAGTGACAATCCACAGAAGTACAGAAATACTGGTAACTAGCATCACTCCACACTGGGGAATGGGCAAACTCCTGGTCCCCAGAAATACTGTAACTAGCATCCCACCACACCGGGGAAAGGGCAAACTCCTAGTCCCCAGAAATATGGAAACACTGGTAAGTGGCATCCCACCACACTGGAGAAAGGGCAAACTCTCAATTTGCAGAAATACAGAAATAGAATTCCCAAGCAACCCAACACACTGGGCAAAGGTCAAACTCCCAGTCCCCAGAAATACAGAAATACTGGTAACTAGCATCCGACCACACTGGGAAAGGGGAAACCACCACTCACCAGAAATACTGGTAACTACCATCTCATCATCCTGGAAAATGGCAAACTGCAAGTAACAGAAATACGGAATTACTGGTAACTAGAATCCCACCACAGTGGGAAAAGGGGAAACTCTCAGTCCTCAAAAATAGAGAAATACTGGTAACTGGTATCTCACCATACTGGGGAAAGGGCAGACTCCCAGTCCCCAGAAGTACAGAAATACCAGTAGCTGGCATTCCACCACACTAGGAAAGGGCAAACTCCCAGTCCCCAGAAATACAGAAGTACTGGTAACTACCATCCCACCATACTGGGTAAGGGGCAAACTCCCTGTCCTTAGAAGTGGAGAAATACTGGTAACTGGAATTCCACCACACTGGGGGAAGGGCAGACTTCCAGTCTGCAGAAATACAGAAATACTGGCAAATAGCAACCCACCACACTGGGGAACTGGCAAACTCTCAGTCCCCAGAAATACAGAAACACTGGTAACTCCTTGTGGAAAGGGCAAACTCCCAGTCTCCAGAAATCCAGAAATACTGGCAAATAGCAATCCACAGCACTGGGGAATGGGCAAGATCTCCGTCCCTAGAAATACAGAAATACTGGTAACTGGTATCCACCACACTGGCAAATGGCAACTCCCAGCCCTCACAATTATAGAAATACTGGTAACCAGCATCCCACCACACTGGTAAGGGGCAAACTCCCAGTCCCCAGAAATACAGAAATACTTGTAACTAGCACCCCATCACACTGTGGAAGGGGCAGACTGCCACACCCCAGTAATACTGGTGAACAGCATCCCACCACACTGGGGAAAGGGCAAATTCCCTGTCCCCATAAGAACAGAAATACTGGTAATGACCACCCCACCACACTGGGGAATGTGTATACTCCCATTCCACAGAAATATAGAAATACTGGTAACTAGCATCCTACCACACTGTGGAATGGGCAAACTCCCAGTCTCCAAAAACACAGAAATACTGGTATCTAGCATCCCACCACACTGGGGAATGGGCAAACTCCCAGTTCTCAGAAACACAGAAATACTGGTAGCTGTCATCACAGCATACTAGGAAGGGCAGGCTCCCCTTCCCCAGAAATATGGAAACGCTGGCAACTAGCATGTAACCACACTGGGAAAAGGGCAAACTACCACTTCCCAGAAATATTGGTAACTACCATCTCATCACACTGGAAAATGGTAAACCTCCCAGTCCCAGAAATATGGAAATACTGGTAACAAGCATCCCACCACACTGGGAAAAGGGGAAACTCTCAGTCCTCAAAAATAGAGAAACACTGGAAACTGGCATGTCACCACACTGGGGAAAGGGCAGACTCCCAGTCCCCAGAAATACAGAAATACTGGAAACTACCATCTCACCATACTGGGTAAGGGGCAAACTCCCAGTCCCTAGAAGTACAAAAATACTGGTAGCTGGCATTCCACCACACTGGGGATAGGGCAGACTCCCAGTCCAAAGAAATACAGAAATACTGGCAAATAGCAACCCACCGCACTGGGGAACAGGCAAACTCTCAGTCCACAGAAATACAGAATACTATTAACTAGCATCCCACCACCCTGGGGAAAGGACAAACTCCCAATCCCCAGAAGTACAGAAATACTGGCAAATAGGAACCTACCACACTGGGGAACAGGCAAACTCCCAGTACCCAAAAATACAGAAATACTGGTAACTAGTATCCACCACACTGGGAAATGGCAAACTACCAGTCCCCAGAATTAGCATCATCCCACCACACTGGGAAGGGCAAACTCCCAGTCCCCAGAAATACAGAAATACTGATAACTACCATCCCACCATACTGGGTAAGAGGCAAACCCCCAGTTCCAGAAGTACAGAAATACTAGTAACTGGCATTCCACCACACTGGGGAAAGGGCAGACTCCCAGTCCCCAGAAATACAAAAATACTGTCAAATAGCAAACTACTACTCTGGGGAAAGGGTAAACTCCCAGTCCCCAGAAGTACAGAAATACTGGTAACTAGCATCCACCACACTGGGAATGGGCAAACTCCCAGTCCCCAGAAATACTGGTAACTGGCATCTCAGCATACTGGGGAAAGGGCAAACTCCCAGTCCCCGAAGTACAGAAATAATGGTAACTGGCATCCCACCACCTTTGGGAAAGGGCAAACTCCCTGTCCCCAGATGTACAGAAATACTGGTAACTAGAATCCCACCACACTGGGGAATAGGAAAACTCCAGGTCCCCGGAAATGCTGTAACTAGCATTCCACCATATCAGGGAAAGGGCAAACTCCCAATCCTCAGAAATACAGGTTACTAGCATCGCACCACACTGGGGAAAGAGCAAACTCACAGTTCCCAGAAATACAGAAATACTGGTAACTAGCATCCCACCACCTTGTGGAAAGGGCAAACTCCCAGTCACCAGAAATACAGCAATGCTGGTAAATAGCAACCCGCACACTGGGGAATGGGCAAACTCCCAGTCTCAAAAATATAGCAATACTGGTAACTATCATCCCACCACACTGGGGAAAGGGCAAACTCCCATTCCCCAGATGTACAAAAATATTGGTAAATAGCAATCCACCACATTGGAGAACAAACAAGCTCCCAGTCCCCAGAAATACAGAAATACTGGTAACTAGTATCCATGACACTGGCAAACAGTAAGCACCCAGTCCCCAGAAATACAGAAATACAGGTGTCCAGCATCCCACCACACTGGAAAGGGGCAAACTGCCAGTCCCCAGAAATACAGAAATACAGGTCAATAGTGTCCCACCATACTGGGGTAAGGCTACCAGGGGTCTGTGAGTTTGCACTTTCCAGTGTGCTGGGATGCTAGTTGCCAGCATTTCTGGGGACTCGGAGTTTACCTTTTCCCAGTGTGGTGGGATGCTGGTTACCAGTATTTCTGTATTTCTGGGGACTGGGAGTTTGCCGTTTGCCAGTGTGGTGGATACTAGTTACCAGTACTTCTATATTTCTGGGGACTAGTAGTTTGCCTGTTCCCAGTTGCGTGGGTTGCCTGGGGACTGGGTGCTTGCTGTTTGCCAGTGTCATGGATACTAGTTACCAGTATTTCTGTATTTCTGGGGACTGGGAGCTTGTTTGTTCTCCAATGTGGTGGATTGCTATTTACCAATACTACAAATCAAACACATAAACACACAAAGACATACTCAGAGGCACTGATCAAAAATCTACCAAAACAGCAGAGGCCTCCAAAGCAGACACCCAAACAACTGCCACCTCATGACATAACACAAGCAACACATAGATCACAAAGTCAGTGTGCAAATCAGTCACAGCCCTTAAGGCCAAACACAATGCCAGACACACTTGTCATAAGTGACTCCATAGTCAGACACACTGACGTCCCACTCACCAGACTGAACAAGGAGAGGGTCACAGTAAGCTGCCTGTCGGCTAGAATCCGCCACATAACACAAGCACTCAGGTCACTCCACAGCAAGTACAAGTATGACTCAGTCATTGTCCATGCCGGTGTGAATGACCTGAGGCACCTCCCTGGACTACATGAAAAGAGACGTAAAGGAGCCCTCAGATTATGTAGCCCAGGCTGGTATGACCCTGACCCTGAGCAGTATCCTACCTTCACCAAGAATGATGCCACAATACAGAGACAAAATGATCAGTTTTAATAATTGGCTTAATTTCTGGTGTCATTCTAAGGGGAGCCAATGTCTGTCTGCCTGGAATGACATGCTTGACAAGCCACGCTGCTTCGCAAGGCGGCTTGCACCTGTCACCCTGGGTTTCGGATATTGGCAAAGGCTCTTGCCACCCCATAGTGCCTTTTTAGACAAGGCTCAAATTCTAAACCCACCCTAGAAAACAATAATGGAAAAAACTAAGGGTAATGCTGCTCAATGCCAGAAGTCTAAATCTCAAGATGCACATCCTCGAAGCCCTCCTCAGTATGGAGAACATCGATGTCTGTGCTGTGACTGAAACCTGGTTCAAGGCTCCTGAGAGCACACCGGCACTATCAGGTTTTACCTCATATCATGCCGGCCCCAAAACCCGGACCGTACCACAAAAGGAGGGGGTGTATCCATATTCATCAAGGATACCCACACCTCCAGGCTGGTGGCAACTCACGAAGCATCAGAGACCATTCAGGTGCAATTAACCATAGGCAAAACTGCTCTACAGTTTGTAGCATGTTACAGGCCACCCTCTCAAACTCAGGAACCCCACACAGCCTTCCTGAAGACACTGGAGAGTATAAATGTCTCTCCAAACACCATCATATTGGGTGACTTCAACTACCCAAACATAGACTGGGAACATTACTCAAGCCCCAATACCCTAGCCCAAAGGTTCCTGGAGTTCATAAACTCAAATGCTATGGAACAACTTGTCACCATTCCCACAAGAGGTGAAAATATACTAGACCTGATAATCACAAACATGGGGACAAAATGCTCCACACCGGAAGTATATCCCTCATTGGTGAGATCAGACCATAAACTAATCTCACTGGAGATCCACATCCCGCCTCCACCCCCAACAAAAAAAACACAGTGAAGAACTTCTCAAAATCCAACTTCACACTTCTTAAGACTGGTGTGGTATCCTTCAAGGCCCCTGAGCCACTGGAAACCACAACCCATGCTGCTGAATCCCTTACAAATGCTTTCTACGAGCACCTCCAGGATTGCATGGATCAAGCAATCCCAAATAAAATCAAGACCCTTTCCACCAAAGGCAAGCACCTGATCTGGTGGACCCCAGCCATAAACAAACTTTACAACAAGAGGAGAAAGCTACTACAAGATAGAGCAAAATCCCTAAAAGGGAAGACATCTCTGATCAATACTAGTAAAAACTACGATCACTCATAAAATCATCCAAGGCCAACTTTGAGAGAAAAATCGCCAAGGACTCAAAAGACAATCATAAGGCCTTCTTTAGCTATGTTAGAAACCTGGGTGGAAACTCCCGGATATGCTCAGAATTAGTCCAAAATGATACAAAAATCACTGAACCCACAGACATTGCAAACATACTGGCAGACAGGTTCAGTGAAAATTTCTCTCCTCCCTCCCCCAAAGGAGAAATATCTATCCCAGCAGAGTGTAGCCTCCCAATCATCTCAAATGCCCAGGTGAGAGCTGCTCTCTAAAGCTAAAAACACAGCATCAATGGGACGGATGGTGTCCCGGCTGTGTGCTACGAACTCAAAGAGGAACTAAACCCACACATAAGGCTGCTGTTTAATCTTAGCCTTACCACAGGATCGTGCCCAAAGAGTGGCGTCACGGCAACTGTGGTCCCACTCCACAAAGGCGGTGCTTCTCCGGACCCTGGTAATTACCACCCCATAAGCTTAACAAGCCTGGTCTGCAAAGCTATGGAGAGGATCATAATGGAACTCATAAATAAAGACATAGGGGACCTACAGACATTGGATCCTACCCAATTCGGCTTTGTCAAGGGCAGATCATGCCTCTTGAACTTGGTCGACTTTTTTGAAACAGTCACCAAGGCCATTGATGAGGGTAAGGCAGTTCACACAGCCTACCTTGACCTTGCAAAAGCTTTCGACACAATACCCCACTCGGGTATCATAGAAAAGCTCACCAGCTTAAATGTAAACCCATATGTCACAAGATGGGTTGCAAACTGTCTCAAGGACAGAACCCACAGGGTTAGAGTTGCTGATGCCATGTCAGACTCCAAGCCGGTCACAAGCGGAGTCCCACAGGGCTCAGTCCTGGGCCCCCTCTTGTTCGGCATCTACTTTTCAGAAGTGCAGGCAAACATAGGAGGATTGTGGCTGACAAAGTTTGCAGATGACTGCAAACTGGGCGCCATAGTTGAAAATCCATCAAACACAGATATCCTTCAGAGAGGTCTCATAGAAATGGATAACTGGTGCCAGAGCCATGGCCTTAAGCTAAACGCCAAAAATGTATAGTCATACCCTTTGGTAAAAACAAGGTAACCCAAGTTACCACATAGGTGGCAATCCATTAAGCACAGAAGAGGTTATCAGGGACCTGGGGACCCAAGTTGACAGTAACCTTTCTTTTGACACTCACATTGCCAAAGTGGTTAGGAGGACCTTCTACATTGCCCACCTGATTATGAAGGGATTCACATCCAGATCAAGGGAGGTCATTGTTCCCTGTACTCTTCACTTATCAGACCAATGATTGAGTACAATGCCCCATTCGGAATGTATCTTACCCGACACCTGCAGCAATTGGAAAGACCCCAAAAGTTCCTCACCAAAAGGATAAAGGGGCTCAAAATATGCCATATGCTGCCCGACTGAAGAAACTCCAGCTCTATTCAGTCGCATACCGTCTGCTCAGAGGTGACCTGTGCCTGACATACAAGGCCATGTCCAACCGAATTAATGGACATGCTCCACCTCAAAAAAATCCAAATCCACCAGAGCCACAAGAGCAAGAGACTTAAACCTCAACACGGATATAAATAGGACGTGCTGGTGGGACAGATTCATCACCCAGAGACTCCCTATGCTGTGGAACAGAATCCCGGTCCATGTGAGACAGAGCACCTCGCTGGCTCTGTTCAAGAGGAATCTTGACCAGTGGATGGGAGATCGTGGTTTACCCGGGATCATCTCTGTATCACTGCTGGACAGAGGCACGGCAAACTAATGGGTATAGTATTCTTCAACCTAAGGGGTGGTGAAAGCCACACAACTCTGGCTAGGCTTATAAATGCCCTAGGGCAGATAGCCTAGTATGAACCTATGAACCTATGAACCTATGAACCTAAAGTATGCAAAAATACAGAAATACTGGTAACTAACATCCCACCACCTTGTGGAAAGGACCAACTCCCAGTCCCCGAAATACAGAAATACTGGTAAATGGCAACCCACCCAACTGGGAACAGGCAAACTACTAGTCCCCAGAAATATAGAAATACTGGTAACTAGTATCCACCACACTGGCAAACGGCAAACTCCCAGTCCCCAGAAATACAGAAATACTGGTAACCAGCATCTCACCACACTGGGAAAAGGCAAACTCCGAGTCCCCAGAAATACATAAATGCTGGCAACTAGCATCCCAGCACACTGGAAAGTGCAAACTCACAGTCCCCAGAAGTACAGAAATACTGATAACTAGCATCCCTCCACACTGGGAAATGGGGAAACTCCCAGTTCCCAGAAATAATGTAACTAGCATCCCACCACATCAGGGAAAGTGCAAACTCCCAGTCCCCAGAAGTACAGAAACACTGGTAAATAGCATCCTAATCACACTGGGGAAAGGGCCAAGTGCCAGTCTGAAGAAATACAGAAATAAAGGTCACAATCATCCCACCACACTGAGGAAGGGGCAAACTCCCAGTCCCCAGAAATACAGAAATATTGGTAACTAGCATCCCGCCATACTGGGGAAAGGGCAAAATCCCAGTCCCCAGAAATAGTTGTAACTGGGATCTTAGCATACTGGTAAGGGGCAAACTCCCAGTCAACAGAAGTACAGAAATACTGGTAACTGGCATCCCACCACCTTTGGGAAAGGGCAAACTCCCAGTCCCCAGAAGTACAGAAATACTGATAACTAGCATCCCACCACACTGGGGAAGGGGCAAACTGCCAGTCCCCAGAAATGCTGTAACTAGCATCCCACCACATCAGGGAAAGGGCAAACTCCCAGTTCCCAGAAATAAGGAAACACTGGTAAGTAGGATCCCACCACACTGGGGAAAGGGCCAACTCCCAATCCAAAGAAATACAGCAATAAAGGTCACAAGTATCCCACCACACTGGGGAAAGGGCAAACTCCCAGTCCACAAAAGTACAGAAATACTGGTAACTACCTCCCCAAAACACCGGGGAAAGGGCAAACTCAGGGTCCCCAAAAGTACAGAAATACTGGTAAATAGGAACCTACCACACTGGGGAACAGGCAAACTCCTAGTCCCTAGAAATACAAAAATACTGGTAACTAGCATCCACCACACTGGCAAGTGGCAAACTCCCAGTCCCCAGAAATACAGAAATAGTGGTAACTACCATCTCACCACACTGGAAAATGCAAACTCCCAGCCCCAGAAATACTGAAGTACTGGTAACTAGCATCCCACCACACTGGGGAAAGGGGAACTCCCAGTCCTGAAAAATAGAGAAATACTGGTAACTAGCATCCTACCACACTGGGAAAAGGCCAAGTCCCAGTCCCCAAAAATACAGAAATGCTGGTAACTACCATCCCACAATACTGGGTAAAATGCAAACTCCCAGGCCCTATAAATACAGAACCACGACACTGGGGAAAGGCAGACTCCCAGTCCCCAGAAATACAGAAATACTGGTAACTAGCATCCCACCACACTGGGGAAAGGGCAAACTCTCAGTACTCATAAATAGTTGTAACTGGGATCTTAGCATACTGGGTAAGGGGCAAACTCCCAGTCCCCAGAAGTATAAAAATACTGGAAACTGGCATCCCACCACCTTTGGGAAAGGGCAAACTCCCAGTCCCCAGAAGTACAGAAATACTGATAATTAGCATCCAAAACACTGGGGAACGGGCGAACTGCCAGTCCACAGAAATGCTGTAACTAGCATCCCACCACATCAGGGAAAGGGCAAACTCCCAGTTCCCAGAAATAAGGAAACACTGGTAAGTAGGATCCCACCACACTGGGGAAAGGGCCAACTCCCAGTCCCCAGAAATACAGCAATAAATGTTACAAGTATCCCACCACACTGGGGAAAGGGCAAACTCCCAGTCCCCAGAAATACAGAAATGTTGGTAACTAGCATCTCACCACCTTGTGGAAAGGGTAAACTCAAAGCCTCCAGAAACACAGAAATACTGGTAACTAGTATCCCACCAAATTGGGGAAATGGCAAAATCATAGTCCCCAGAAGTACAGAAATACTGGTAAATAGCAACCCACGACACTGCAGAACAGGCAAATTACAAGTCCCCAGAAATACAGAAATACTGGTCACTAGTACTCACCACACTGGCAAACAGCAAACTCCCAGTCCACAAAAATACAGAAATACTGGTAACTAGCATCCCAAAGCACTGTGGAATGGGCAAACTCCCAGTCCCCAGAAATACAGAAACACTGGTAACTAGCATCCCAGCACACTGGGAAAGGCCAAACTCACAGTCCCCAGAAGTACAGAAATACTGGTAACTAGCATCACTCCACACTGGGGAATGGGCAAACTCCCTTTTCCCAGAAATACTGTAACTAGCATCCCACCACATCGGGGAAAGGACAAACTGCCAGTCCCCAGAAATCTGGAAACACTGGTAAGTGGCATCCAACCACACTAGGGAAAGGGCAAACTCCCAGTCCGCAGAAATACAGGTCACAAGCAACCCAGCACACTGGGGAAAGTGCAAACTCCCAATCCCCAGAAATACTGGAAACTAGCATCCCACCACCTTGTGAAAAGGGCTAACTCCCAGTCTCCAGAAATACAGAAATACTGGTAACTACCACCCCAAAACACTGGGGAAAGGGCATACTCCCAGTCCTAAGAAATACAGAAATACTGGTAACTAGCACCCCACCACTCTGTGGAATGGGCAAACTCCCAGTCCCAAGAAATACAGAAATACTGGTAGCTAGCATCCCAGAACACTGGGAAGGGCAGACTCCTATTCCTCAGAAATACAGAAATACTGGCAACTAGCATCCAACCACACTGGGAAAGGGGAAAACCACCACTCCCAGAAATACTGGTAACTACCATCTCACCACACTGTAAAATGGCAAGCTCCCAGTCCCAGAAATACAGACATACTGGTAACTAGAATCCCACCACTCTGGAAAAGGGGAAACTATCATTCCTCAAAAATAGAGAAATACTGCTAACTGGTATCTCGACATACTGGGGAAAGGGCAGACTCCCAGTCCCCAGAAATACAGAAATACTGGTAGCTGGCATACACCACACTAGGAAAGGGCAAACTCCCAGTCCACAGAAATGCAGACATACTGGTAACAACCATTCCACCATACTGGGTAAGGGGCAAATGGAGTTCTCAGAAGTACAGAAATGCTGGTAACTGGAATTCCACCACAATAGGTTCATAGGTTGGTACTAGGCTATCAGCCCTAGGGCCTATACAAGCCTAGCCATAACAATTCCCTGGCTATTTCTTCCCACACTATTTACTTCCCTGGACCCCTGTCTAGCAGGGTGACTGACGTGATCCCGGGGTGAATTTCTTTTCTCCCATCCCATCATCAAGGTTCCTTTTGAAGAGGGCCAAAGAGGCGTTCTGCTTGACATGTATGGGCAGTCTATTCCAGAGTCAGGGGAGTCTCTGGGTCAGGAACCTATCCCTCCAGCATATTTTGTTTATTGTGATGACAAAATTTAGATCCCTGGAGCATGTGGCTCTGAGGGATTGGGATTTCTTTAAGTGTAGCATGTCCAACAGCTCTGGGTTTGACATGGCCTTGTATGTTAAGCAGAGATCATTTCAGAGTAGACGATATGCGACAGAGTATAGCTGGAGTTTTTTTAAGGCGGTCAGCATAGGGCATCTGCTTTAGGCCTGTGATTCTTTTAGTGAGGTATTTCTGTGGCCTTTCCAGTTGATGCAGATGTCTTGAGAGGTACATACCAAATGGGGTGCTGTATTCTATAACAGGTCTAATGAGGGATGAGTACAGTGGGATAATGGCCTCCTTTTTTCTGGATGAAAAGCCCTTAGTGATGAGGTGTACCACATAGAAGGATTTCCTGACTGTTGTGGCGATGTGGGTATTGAAGGTGAGACCACTGTCCACCTGTGTCCCTAAGTCTCTTATCACACTTTCAGTGTTTAATGTACTGCCATCTATGTGATAATTCACAGGTACATGTTTTTCCCAAAGGGGATAACTAAACATTTCTTGGCATTGAGCTTGAGCCCATGGCTCTGGCACCAAGCATCTGTTTCTGTAAGGCCTTTTTGTAGAGTATCCACTTCATTTGGGGACTCAATAATGGCTCCCAGTTTGCAGTCATCTGCGAACATTTTTAGCCAGAGTCCCCTAGTGTTGGCCTGTACTTCAGAGAAGAAGATTCCAAACAAGAAAGGTCCCAGGACTGAACCCTGAGGTACTCCACTTGTCACTTGTCTGGAGCTGGATTTGGAGTCAGCAACTTTTACAGTGTGGGTTCTGTCAGTAAGCCAGCTGGCAACCCATCGAGTGACATAGGGATTAATGCCCAGCTTAGTAAGTTTATCTATAATTCCAGAGTGGGGGATGGTGTCAAAGGCCCTGGCGAGGTCCAGATAGGCTGTGTGGACTGCCTTACCCTCGTCCACAGCTCTGGAGACTTATTCAAAGAAATCAATAAGGTTCAGGAGACAAGATCGACCCTTCATGAACCCTAACTGGGTGGGGCCCAGTGTTTTAAGGTTGCCAATGCCTTTGTTTATAAGTTCCATGATAATATGTTCTATGGTCTTGCAGATCAGGCTCGTCAGACTGATGGGGCGGTAGTTCCTGGGATCCAAGGTGGATCCCCCCTTGTGGAGTGGGATAACTGTAGCTGTGCACCACTCAGTGGCCACGAAAAAGGTAAGGGCAACCTTCCAGTCCACAGAAATACAGAAATACTGGCAAATAGCAACCCACCACACTGGGGAACTGGCAAACTCTCAGTCCCCAGAAATACAGAAACACTGGTAACTAGCAACCATCCACCTTGTGGAAGGGGCAAACTCCCAGTCTCCAGAAATACAGAAATACTGGTAACTAGCAACCATCCACCTTGTGGAAGGGGCAAACTCCCAGTATCCAGAAATACAGAAATACTGGAAAATAGCAAACAACCACACTGGGGAAAGGACAAACTCCCAATCCCCAACAGTACAGAAATACTGGTAACTGACATCCCACCACCTTTGGGAAAGGGCAAACTCCCAGTCCCCAGAAGTACAAAATTACTGGTGACTAGAATCCCACCACACTGGGGAATGGGCAAACTCCCAATCCCTAGAAATGCTGTAACTAGCATTCCACCATATCAGGGAAAGCGCAAACTCCCAATCCTCAGAAATACGAAGACACTAGTAAGTAGCATCCCACCACAGTGGGTAAAGGACAAACTCCCAGTCCCCAAAAATACAGAAATGCAGGTTACTATAATCCCACCACACTGGGGAAAGGGCAAACTCCCAGTCTGCAGAAATACAGAAATAGAGGTCACAAGCAACCCACCACACTGGGGAAAGGTCAAACTCCCAGTCCGCAGAAATACACGTCACAAGCAACACAGCACACTGGGGAAAGGGCAAACTCCCAGTCCCCAGAAATACAAAAATACTGGTAACTAGCATCCACCACACAGGCAAGTGGCAAACTCCCAGTCCCCAGAAATACAGAAATACTGGTAACTAACATCCCACCCCACTAGGGAACGGGCAAACTCCCAGTCCCCAGAAATACAGAAATACTGGTAACTAGCATCACTCCACACTGGGGAATGGGCAAACTCCCAGTCCCCAGAAATACTGTAACTAGCATCTCACCACACCGGGGAAAGGGCAAACTGCCAGTCCCAGAAATATAGAAACACTGGTAAGTGGAATCCTACCACACTGGGGAAAGGGCAAACTCCCAGTCCGCAGAAATACAGGTCACAAGCAACCCAGCACAATGGGGAAAGGGCTAACTCCCAATCCCCAGAAATGAAGAAATACTGGTAGCTAGCATCCCACCACCTTGTGGAAAGGGCAAACTCCCAGTCTCCAGAAATGCAGAAATACTGATAACTAGCATACGACCAACCTGGGTAAAGGGTAAACTCCCAGTCCACAGAAGTACAGAAATACTGGTAACTACCACCCCAAAACACTGGGGAAAGGGCATACTCCCAGTCCCAAGAAATACTGGTAACTAGCATCCCAGAAGACTGGGAAGGGCAGACTCCCATTCCCCAGAAATACTGGTAACCAGCATCCAACCACATTGGGAAAGGGGAAAACCACCACTCCTCAGAAATGCTGGTAACTACAATCTAACCATACTGGAAAATGGCAAACTCCCAGTCCCAGAAATATGGAAATACTGGTAACTAAAATCCAACCACTCTGGGAAAAGGGAATCTCTCAGTCCTCAAAAATAGAGAAATACTACTAACTGGTATCTCACCATACTGGGGAAAGGGCAGGCTCCCAGTCCCCAGAAATATAGAAATACTGGTAGCTGGCATACACCACACTAGGAAAGGGCAAACTCCCAATCCCCAGAAATACAGAACTACTGGTAACAACCATCTCACCATGCTGGGTAAGAGGCAAAGGGGGTTCTCAGAAGTACAGAAATACTGGTAACTGGAATTCCACCACACTGGGGAAAGGGCAGACTTCTAGTCTGCAGAAATACAGAAATACTGGCAAATAGCAACCCACCACACTGGGGAACTGGCAATCTCAGTCCCCAGAAATACAGAAACACGGGTAGCTAGCAACCCTCCACCTTGTGGATAGGGTAAACTCCCAGTCCCCAGAAATACAGAAATACTGGCAAATAGCAACCCATGATACTGGGGAACGGGTAAACTCCCAGTCCCCAGAAATACAGAAATACTGGCAAATAGTATCCACCACACTGCGAAGTGACAACTGCCAGTCCCCAGAATTACAGAAATACTGGCAGCCAGCATCCTGCAACACTGGGAAATGGGCAAACTCCCAGTCCCCAGAAATACTGGTAACTAGCACCTCATCACACTGGGGAAGGGGCAGACTCCCAGGCCCCAGAAATATTGGTGAACAGCATCCCACCACACTGGGGAAAGGGCATACTCCCAGTCCTCAGAATATAGAAATTCTGGTAACTAGCATCCCACCACACTGTGGAAAGGGCAAACTGCCAGTCCCCAGAAGTACAGAAATACTGGTAAATAGGAACCTACCACACTGGAAACAGGCACACTCCCATTACCCAAAAATACAGAATAGTGGTAACTAGCATCTATCACATCGGAAAATGGCAAACTCCCAGTCCCCAGAATTACCAGCATCCCAATATGCTGGGAAGGGGCAAACTCATAGTCCCCAGAAATACAGAAATACTAGTAACTAGCATTCCACCACACTGGGGAAAGGGCCGACTCCCAGTTCCCAGAAATAGAGAAATACTGGCAAATAGCAAACTACCACACTGGGGAAGGGGCAAACTCCCAGTCTCCAGAAGTATGGAAATACTGGTAACTGACATCCCACCACCTTTGGGAAAGGGCAAACTCCCAGTCCCCAGAAGTACAAAATTACTGGTAACTAGAATCCCACCA
The DNA here is from genome assembly GCF_019279795.1 of Protopterus annectens. NCBI lineage: Eukaryota > Metazoa > Chordata > Ceratodontiformes > Protopteridae > Protopterus > Protopterus annectens. The sequence continues at coordinate 19,400,600 of NC_056750.1, forward strand.
CACTGGGGAATGGGCAAGCTTCCAGTCCCCAGAAATGCTGTAACTAGCATTCCATCATATCAGGGAAAGGACAAACTCCCAATCCCCAGAAATACGAAGACACTAGTAAATACCATCCCACCACAGTGGGGAAAGGACAAACTCCCAGTCCCCAGAAATACAGAAATACAGGTTACTGGAATTCCACCACACTGTGGAAAGGGCAGACTTCCAGTCTGCAGAAATACAGAAATACTGGCAAATAGCAACCCACCACACTGGGGAACTGGCAATCTCAGTCCCCAGAAATACAGAAACACGGGTAGCTAGCAACCCTCCACCTTGTGGATAGGGCAAACTCCCAGTCCCCAGACATACAGAAATACTGGTAACTAGCATCACTCCACACTGGGGAATGGGCAAACTCACAGTCCCCAGAAATACTGTAACTAGCATCCCACCACACCGGGGAAAGGGCAAACTGCCAGTCCCTGAAATATAGAAACACTGGTAAGTGGCATCCTACCACACTGGGGAAAGGGCAAACTCCCAGTCCGCAGAAATACAGGTCACAGGCAACCCAGCACAATGGGGAAAGGGCTAACTCCCAATCCCCAGAAATGAAGAAATACTGGTAGCTAGCATCCCACCACCTTGTGGAAAGGGCAAACTCCCAGTCTCCAGAAATGCAGAAATACTGATAACTAGCATACGACCAACCTGGGTAAAGGGTAAACTCCCAGTCCACAGAAGTACAGAAATACTGGTAACTACCACCCCAAAACACTGGGGAAAGGGCATACTCCCAGTCCCAAGAAATACTGGTAACTAGCATCCCAGAAGACTGGGAAGGGCAGACTCCCATTCCCCAGAAATACTGGTAACCAGCATCCAACCACATTGGGAAAGGGGAAAACCACCACTCCTCAGAAATGCTGGTAACTACAATCTAACCATACTGGAAAATGGCAAACTCCCAGTCCCAGAAATATGGAAATACTGGTAACTAAAATCCAACCACTCTGGGAAAAGGGAATCTCTCAGTCCTCAAAAATAGAGAAATACTACTAACTGGTATCTCACCATACTGGGGAAAGGGCAGGCTCCCAGTCCCCAGAAATATAGAAATACTGGTAGCTGGCATACACCACACTAGGAAAGGGCAAACTCCCAATCCCCAGAAATACAGAAGTACTGGTAACAACCATCTCACCATGTTGGGTAAGAGGCAAAGGGGGTTCTCAGAAGTACAGAAATACTGGTAACTGGAATTCCACCACACTGTGGAAAGGGCAGACTTCCAGTCTGCAGAAATACAGAAATACTGGCAAATAGCAACCCACCACACTGGGGAACTGGCAATCTCAGTCCCCAGAAATACAGAAACACGGGTAGCTAGCAACCCTCCACCTTGTGGATAGGGCAAACTCCCAGTCTCCAGAAATACAGAAATACTGGCAAATAGCAACCCATGACACTGGGGAACGGGCAAACTCTCAGTACCTAGAAATACAGAAATACTGGTAACTAGTATCCACCACACTGGGAAATGGCAACTGCCAGTCCCCAGAATTACAGAAATACTGGCAGCCAGCATCCTGCAACACTGGTAAGGGGCAAACTCCCAGTCCCCAGAAATACTGGTAACTAGCACCTCATCACACTGGAGAAGCGGCAGACTCCCAGGCCCCAAAAATATTGGTGAACAGCATCCCACCACACTGGGGAAAGGGCATACTCCCAGTCCCCAGAATATAGAAATACTGGTATGTAGCATCCCAACACACTGTGGAAAGGGCAAGCTCCCAGTCCCCAGAAGTACAGAAATACTGGTAAATAGGAACCTACCACACTGGAAACAGGCACGCTCCCATTACCCAAAAATACAGAATAGTGGTAACTAGCGTCTATCATATCGGCAAATGGCAAACTCCCAGTCCCCAGAATTACCAGCATCCCAACATGCTGGGAAGGGGCAAACTCACAGTCCCCAGAAGTACGGAAATACTACTAACTAGCATTCCACCACACTGGGGAAAGGGCAGACTCCCAGTTCCCAGAAATAGAGAAATACTGGCAAATAGCAAACTACCACACTAGGGAAGGGGCAAACTCCCAGTCCCCAGAAGTACGGAAATACTGGTAACTGACATCCCACCACCTTTGGGAAAGGGCAAACTCCCAGTCCCCAGAAGTACAAAATTACTGGTAACTAGAATCCCACCACACTGGGGAATGGGCAAGCTCCCAGTCCCCAGAAATGCTGTAACTAGCATTCCACCATATCAGGGAAAGGACAAACTCCCAATCCCCAGAAATACGAAGACACTAGTAAGTAGCATCCCACCACAGTGGGGAAAGGACAAACTCCCAGTCCCCAGAAATACAGAAATACAGGTTACTAGCATCCCACCACACTGGGGAAAGGACAAACTCACAGTCCCCAGAAATATAGAAATGCTGGTAAATAGCAACCCACACACTGGGGAATGGGCAAACTCCCAGTCCCAGAAATAAAGCAATACTGGTAACTATCATCCCACCACACTGGTGAACAAGCTAGATCCCAGTCCCCAGAAATACAGAAATGCTGATAACTAGTATCCAGGATACGTACGAGGGTAGTGTGACAGCGGTGAGGTCTGCGGTGGGAGTGACGGATGCATTTAAGGTGGAGGTAGGATTACATCAAGGATCAACTCTGAGCCCTTTCTTATTTGCAATGGTGATGGACAAGTTGACAGATGAGATCAGACAGGAGTCCCCGTGGACCATGATGTTTGCAGATGACATTGTGATCTGTAGTGAGAGTAGGGAACAGGTGGAGGATGCCCTGGAGAGGTAGAGATATGCTCTAGAGACAAGAGGAATGAAGGTCAGCAGGACTAAGACAGAATATATGTGTGTGAATGAGAGGGAGTACAGAGGAATGGTGAGGATGCAGGGAGTAGAGGTGGCGAAGGTGAATGAGTTTAAGTACTTGAGATCAACAGTTCAGAGTAATGGTGAGTGTGGAAGAGAGGTGAAGAAGAGAGTACAGGCAGGATGGAGTGGGCGGAGAAGAGTCAGGAGTGATTTGTGACAGACGAGTACCAGTAAGAGTGAAAGGGAAGGTCTACAAGAGGGTAGTGAGACCAGCTATGTTATACAGGTTGGAGACAGTGGCATTGACAAAAAGGCAGGAGTCAGAGCTTGATGTTGCAGAGTTGAAGATGTTAAGATTTGCACTGGGTGTGATGAGGATGGACAGGATTAGGAATAAATATATTAGAGGGTCAGCCCAGGTTGGAAGGTTTGGAGACAAAGCCAGAGAGGCAAGATTACATTGGTCTGGACATGTGCTGAGGAGGGATGCAGAGTACATTGGGAAAAGCATGCTAAGGATGAAGCTGGCATGTAACAGGAAAAGAGGAAGGCCTAAGATAAGGTTTATGGATGTGGTGAGAGAGGACATGCAGGTGGTTGATGTGACAGAGCAAGATGCAGAGGACAGGAAGAAATGGAAACAGTTGATCTGCTGTGGCGACCCCTAATGGGAGCAGCCGAAAGAAGAAGAAGAAGAGTATCCACCACACTGGTAAATGGCAAGCACCCAGTCACCAGAAATACAGAAATACTGGTGTCCAGCATCCCACCATACTGGGAAGGGGAAAACTGCTAGTCCCCCAGAAATACAGAAACACTGGTAACTTACATCCCACCACTTTGTAGAAAGGACAAACTTGCAGTCCCTGAAATGCAGAAATACTGGTAAATGGCAACCCACCCAACTGGGAAAGGGCAAACTCCCAATCCCCAGAAGGACTGGTAAATAACAACCCATGACACTGTGGAATGGGCAAACTCTCAGTCCCCAGAAATACTGGTAACTAGCATCCCAACAAATTGGGAAAAAGGCAAACTCAGGGTCCCCAAAAGTACAGAAATACTGGTAAATAGGAACCCACCACACTGGGGAACAGGCAAACTCCCATTCCCCAGATATACAAAAATACTGGTAACTAGCATCCACCACACTGGAAAATGCAAACTCCCAGTCCCAGAAATACGGAAATATTGGTAACTAGCATCCCACCACTCTGGGGAAAGGGGAAACTCCCAGTCCTGAAAAATAGAGAAATACTGGTAGCTAGCATCTTACCACACTGGGAAAAGGCCAAGTCCCAGTCCCCAGAAATACAGAAATACTGGTAACTACCATCCCACAATACTGGGTGAAATGCAAACTCCCAGGCCCTATAAATAAAGAAGCACTGGTAACTAGCATTCCACGACACTGGGGAAAGGCAGACTCCCAGTCCTCAGAAATGCAGAAATACTGGTAACTAGCATCCCACCACATCAGGGAAAGGGCAAACTCCCAGTTGCCAGAAATACAGAAACACTGGTAAGTAGGATCCCACCACACTGGGGAAAGGACCAACTCCCAATCCAAGGAAATATAGCAATAAAGGTCACAAGTATCCCTCCACACTGGGGAAAGGGCAAACTCCCAGTCTCCAGAAATACAGAAATACTGGTAACTAGCATCCCACCAAATTGGGGAAAAGGCAATCCCAGAGTCTGCAGAATTACAGAAATACTGATAAATAGCAACCCACCCCACTGGGGAACAGGCAAACTCCCAGTCCTCATAAATACAAAAATACTGCTAACTAGCATTCACCACACTGGCAAGTGGCAAACTTCCAGTCTCCAGAAATACAGAAATACTGGTAAATACCATTTTGCCACACTGGAAAATGGCAAACTCCCAGTCCCAGAAATACGAAAATACTGCTAATAGCATCCCACCGCATTGGGAAAGGGGAAACTCCCTGTCCTGAAAAATAGAGAAATACTGGTAGCTAGCAGCCCACCACACTGGGAAAAGGCCAAGCCCAGTCCCCAGAAATTCAGAAAAACTGGTAACTACCATCCCACAATACTGGGTAAAATGCAACTCTCAGGCCCTAGAAATACAGATATACTGGTAACTGGCATTCCACAACACTGGTGAAAGGCAGACTCCCAGTTCTCAGAAATACAGAAATGCTAGTAACAAGTATCCCACCACACTGGGGAAAGGGCAAACTCCCAGTTCCCAAAAATACTGGTAACTGGCATCTTAGCATACTGGGTAAGGGGCAAACTCCCAGTCCCCAAAAATACAGAAATACTGGTATCCAGCATCCCACCACACTGGGAAGTGGGAAACTGCCAGTCCCCAGAAATACAGAAATACTGGTATCCAGCATCCCACCACACTGGGAAGGGGCAAACTGCCAGTCCCCAGAAATACAGAAATACTGGTAACTACCATCCCACCACCTTGTGGAAAGGACAAACTCCCAGTCACCAGAAATACAGAAATACTGGTAAATGGCAACCCACCCAAATGGGGAATGGACAAACTCCCAGTCCACAGAATGCAGAATTATTGGAAACTGGTATCCCACCACACTGGGGAAAGGGCAAACTCCCAGTCCCCAGAAAGACAGAAATACTGGTAAATAGCAACCCACCACAATAGGGAACAAGCAAACTACAAGGCCTCAGAAATACAGAAATACTGGTCACTAGTACTCACCACACTGGCAAACAGCAAACTTCCAGTCCCCAGAAATACAGAAATACTGGTAACCAGCATCCCACCACACTGAGAAAGGGCAAACTCCCAGTCCCCAGAAGTACAGAAATACTGGTAACTAGCATCACTCCACACTGGGGAATGGGCAAACTGCCAGTCTGCAAAAATTCAGGTCACAAGCAACCCAGCATGCTGGGGAAAGGCAAACTCCCAGACCCCAGAAATACAAAAATACTGGTAACTAGCATCTACCACACTGGCAAGTGACAAACTCCCGGTCCCCAGAAATACAGAAATACTGGTAACTACCAATTCACCACACTGGAAAACGCAAACTCCCAATCCCAGAAATAAGGAGATATTGGTAACTAGCATCCCACCACACTGGGGAAAGGGGAAACTCCCAGTCCTGAAAAATAGAGAAATACTGGTAGCTAGCATCTTACCACACTGGGAAAAGGCCAAGTCCCAGTCCCCAGAAATACAGAAATACTGGTAACAACCATCCCACAATACTGGGTAAAATGCAAACTCCCAGGCTCTATAAATACAGAAATACTGGTAACTAGCATTCCACTACACTGGGGAAAGGCAGACTTCCAGTCCCCAGGAATACAGAAATACTGGTAACTAGCATCCCACCACAATGGGTAAGGGGCAAACTCCCAGTCCCAAGAAGTACGGAAATACTGATAACTAGCATCCCACCACACTGGGGAACAGGCAAACTGCCAGTCCCCAGAAATGCTGTAACTAGCATCCCACCACATCAGGGAGAGGGCAATCTCCCAGTTCCCAGAAATACGGAAACACTGGTAAGTAGGATCCCACCACACTAGGGAAAGGACCAACTCCCAATCCGAAGAAATACAGCAATAAAGGTCACAAATATCCCACCACACTGGGGAAAGGGCAAACTCTCAGTCCCCAGAAATACAGAAATGTTGGTAACTAGCATCCCACCACCTTGTGGAAAGGGCAAACTCCCAGTCTCCAGAAATACAGAAATACTGGCAAATAGCAACTCATGACACTGGGGAATAGACAAACTCTCAGTCCCCAGAAATACAGAAATAGTGGTAACCAACATCCCACCAAACTGGGGAAAAGGCAATCGCAGAGTCCCCAGAAGTACAGAAATACTGGTAACTAGCATCCCACCACTCTGTGAAAAGGGCAAACTCCTAGTTCCCAGACATACAGAAATGCTGGTAAATAGCAACCCACACACTGGGGAATGGGCAAAGTCCCAGTCCTCAGAAGTACAGCAATACTAGTAACTAGCATCCCACCACACTGGGGGAAGGGCAAACTCCCAGTCACCAAAAGTACAAAAATATTGGTAAATAACAACCCACCACACTGGGGAACAAGCAAACTCCAAGTCCCCAAAATACAGAAATACTGGTAACTAGTATCCACCTCACTGACAAACGGCAAACTCACAGTACCCAGAAATACAGAAATACTGGTAACTAGTATCCACCTCACTGACAAACGGCAAACTCACAGTACCCAGAAATACAGAAATACTGGTATCCAGCATCCCACCACACTGGGAAGTGGGAAACTGCCAATCCCCAAAAATACAGAAATACTGGTAACTACCATCCCACCACCTTGTGGAAAGGACAAACTCCCAATCACCGGATATACAGAAATACTGGTAATTGGCAACACACCCAACTGGGGAACAGACAAACTCTCAGTCGACAGAAATACAGAAATACTGGTAGCTAGCATCCCCCCACCTTGTGAAAAGGGCAAACTCCCAGTCTCCAGAAATACTGGTAACTAGCATCCGACCACACTGGGGAAAGGGTAAACTCCCAGTCCACAGAAGTACAGAAATACTGGTAACTACCAACCCAAAATACTGGGGAAAGGGCATACTCCTAGTCCTAAGAAATATAGAAATACTGGTAACTGGCATCCAACCACTCTGTGGAATGGGCAAACTCCCAGTCCCAAGAAATACAGAAATACTGGTAACTAGCATCCGACCACACTGGAATAGGGGAAAATCCCCACTCTCCAGAAATACTGGTAACTACCATCTCATTACACTGGAAAATGGCAAACTCCCACTCCCAGAAATATGGAAATACTGGTAACTAGAATTCCACCACAATGAGAAAAGGAGAAACTCTGAGTCCTCAAAAATAGAGAAATACTGGTAACTGGTGTCTCACCTTACTGAGGAAAGGGCAAACTCTCAGTCCCCAGAAATACAGAAATACTGGTAGCTGGTATTCCACCACACTAGGAAAGGGCAAACTCCCAGTCCCCAGGAATACAGAAGTACTGTTAAAAATCATCCCACCATACTGGGTAAGGGGCAAACTCCCAGTCCTCAGAAGTACAGAAATACTGGTAACTGGAATTCCACCACAATGGGGAAAGGGCAGACTTCCAGTCAACAGAAATCCAGAAATACTGGCAAATAGCAACCCACCACACCGGGGAACTGATAAACTCCCAATCCCCAGAAATACAGAAACACCGGTAACTAGCAACCCTTCACCTTGTGGAAAGGGCAAACTCCCAGTCTCCAGAAATACAGAGATACTGGAAAATAGCAACTCATGACACTGGGGAACGGGCAAACTCTCAGTCCCTAGAAATACAGAAATACTAGTAACTAGTATCTACCACACTGGCAAATGGCAACTGCCAGTCCCCAGAATTACAGAAATACTGGCAACCAGCATCCCACCACAATAGTAAGGGGGAAATTCCCAGTCCCCAGAAATACAGAAATACTGGAAACTCCCAGTCCCCATAAGTACTGAAATACTGGTAACTACCACCGCAACACACTGGGGAAAGGACATACTCCCAGTTCCCAGAAACATAGAAATACTGGTAACTGGCATCCCACCACACTGTGAAAAAGGCAAACTCCCAGTCCCCAGAAATACAGAAATATTGGTATCTAGCATCCCACCACACTGGGAAATAGGTAAACTCCCAGTCCTCAGAAATACAGAAATAATGGTAGCTAGCATCCCAGCATACTGGGAAAAGGGGAAACTCTCAGTCCTCAAAAATAGAGAAAAACTGGTAACTGGCATCTCACCACACTGGGGAAAGGGCAGACTCCCAGTCTCCAGAAATACCGAAATACTGGTAATTCCCATCTCACCATACTGGGTAAGGTGCAAACTCCCAGTCTCCAGAAGTACAGAAATACTGGTAACTGGCATTCCACCACACTGGGGATAGGGCAGACTCCCAGTCCCCAGAAATACAGAAATACTGGCAAATAGCAACCCACCACACTGGGGAACAGGCAAACTCTCAGTCCCCAGAAATACTGACAACTAGCATCCCACCACCCTGGGGAAAGGGCAAACTCCCACTCCCCAGAAGTACAGAAATACTGGTAAATAGGAACCTACCACTCTGGGGAGCAGGCAAACTCCCAGTACCCAAAAATACAGAAATAGTGTTAACTAGTATCCACCACATCTGCAAATGGCAAACTCCCAGTCGCCAAAATTACCACCATCCCACCATGCTGGGAAGGGGCAAACTCCCTGTCCCCAGAAATACAGAAATACTGATAACTACCATCTCACCATACTGGGTAAGGGGTAAACTCCCAGTCATCAGAAATACTAGTAACTAGCATTCCACCACACTGGGGAAAGGGCAGACTCCCACTCCCCAGAAATACAGAAATACTGGCAAATAGCAAACTACCACACTGGGGAAAGAGCAAATACCCAGTCCCAGAAGTACAGAAATACTGGTAACTGGCATCCCACTACACTGGGGAATGGGCAAAGTCCCAGTCCCCAGAAATGCTGTAACTAGCATTCCACCATATCAAGGAAAGGGCAAACTCCCAGTGCCCAGAAATATGAAGACACTGGTAAGTAGCACCCCACCACAATGGGAAAGGGCAAACTCACAGTCCTCAGAAATACAGATATACTGGTAACTAACATCCCACCACCTTGTGGAAAGTGCAAACTCCCAGTTACCAGAAATATAGAAATGCTAGTAAATAGCAACCCGCACACTGGGGAATGGGCAAATTCCCAGTCCCAGAAATACATCAATACTGGTAACTATCACCCCACCACACTGGAGAAAGGGTGAACTCCCAGTCTGCAAAAGTACAAAAATATTGGTAAATAACAATCCACCACACTGGGGAACAATCAAGATCCCAGTCCCCAGAAATACATAAATAATGATAACCAGTATCCACCACACTGGCAAACAGCAAGCACCCAGTCCACAGAAATACAGAAATACTGGTGTCCAGCATTCCACCACACTGGGAAGGGGCAAACTGCCAGTCCCCAGAAATACAGGTCACTAGCATCCCTCCATACTGGGGAAAGGGCAAACTCCCAGTCCCCAGAAGGACAGAAATACTGGTAAATAGCAACCCACCACACTGGGAACAGGCAAACTCCTAGTCCCCAAAAATACAAAAATACTGGCTAGTATCCACCACACTGGGAACTGGCAAACTTTCAGTCCCCAGCAATACAGAAATACTGGTAACTAGCATCCCAGCACACTGGAAAGTGCAAACTCACAGTCCCCAGAAGTACAGAAATACTGATAACTAGCATCCCTCCACACTGGGAATGGGGAAACTCCCAGTTCCCAGAAATAATGTAACTATCATCCCACCACATCGGGGAAAGGGCAAACTCCCAGTCTCCAGAAATACAGAAACACTAATAAGTAGCATCTCCCCAACACTGGGGAAAGGGCCAAGTCCCAGTTTGAAGAAATACAGGCATAAAGGTCAGAATCATCCCACCACACTGAGGAAGGGGCAAACTCCCAGTCCCCAGAAATACATAAATATTGTTTACTAGCATCCCACCACCTTGTGGAAAGGGCAAACTCCCAGTCTCCAGAAATACAGAAATACTGGCAAATAGCAACCCATGACACTGGGGAATGGGCAAACTCTCAGTCCCCAGAAATACAGAAATACTGGTAATTAGCATCCCACCAAATTGGGGAAAAGGCAAACTCAGGGTCCCCAAAAGTACAGAAATACTGGTAAATAGGAACCTACCACACTGGGGAACAGGCAAACTCCTAGTCCCTAGAAATACAAAAATACTGGTAACTACCATCTCACCACACTGGAAAACGCAAACTCCCAGTCCCAGAAATACAGAAGTACTGGTAACTAGCATCCCACCACACTGGGGAAAGGGGAACTCCCAGTCCTGAAAAATAGAGGAATACTGGTAGCTAGCATCCTACCACACTGGGAAAAGGCCAAGTCCCAGTCCCCAGAAATACAGAAATACTGGTAACTACCATCCCACAATACTGGGTAAAATGCAAACTCCCAGGCCCTATAAATACAGAACAACGACAATGGGGAAAGGCAGACTCCCACTCCCCAGAAATACTGGCAACTAGCATCCCACCACAAAGGGGAAAGGGCAAACTCTCAGCCCTCAGAAATAGTTGTAACTCGGATCTTAGCATACTGGGTAAGGGGCAAACTCCCAGTCCCCAGAAGTACAGAAATACTGATAACTAGCATCCCACCACACTGGGGAATGGGCAAACTGCCAGTCCCCAAAAATGCTGTAACTAGCATCCCACCATATCAGGGAAAGGGAAAACTCCCAGTTCCTAGAAATAAGGAAACACTGGTAAGTAGGATCCCACCACACTGGGGAAAGGGCCAACTCTCAGTCCCCAGAAATACAGAAATACTGGTAACTGGCATCCCACCAAATTGGGGAAAAGGCAAACCCAGAGTCCTCAGAAGTACAGAAATATTGATAAATAGCAACTCAACACACTTGGGAACAGGCAAACTCCTAGTCCCCAGAAATACAGAAACACTGGTAACTGCCATCTCACCACACTGGAAAATGGCAAACTCCCAGTCCCAGAAATATGGAAATGCTGGTAATAGCATTCCACCACACTGGGGAAAGGGGAAACTCCCAGTCCTGAAAAATAGAGAAATACTGGTAGCTAGCAGCCCACCACACTGGGAAAAGGCCAAGTCCTAGTCCCCAGAAATACAGAAATACTGGTAATTACCATCTCACAATACTGGGTAAAATGCAAACTCTCAGGTCCTAGAAATACAGACATACTGGTTACTGGCATTCCATGACACTGGGCAAAGGCAGACTCCCTGTCCCCAGAAATAGAGAAATACTTGTAACTAGCATCCCACCCCACTGGGGAAAGGGCAAACTCCCAGTCTCCTGAAATACTGGTAACTGGCATCTTAGCATACTGGGTAAGTGCCAAACTCCCAGTCCCCAGAAGTACAGAAATACTGGTAACTGGGATTCCACCAGCTTTGGGAAAGGACAACTCCCAGTCCCCAGATGTACAGAAATACTGGTAACTAGCATCCCACCACAATAGGGAAAAGGCAAACTCCCAGTCCCCAGAAATACGGAAACACTGGTACTTAGCATCTCAGCACACTGGGGAAAGTGCAAACTCCCAGTCCCTAAAAATGCAGGAATACTGGTATCCAGCATCCCACCACACTGGGGAAAGTGCAAACTCCCAGTCCCCAGAAATACAGAAATACAGGTCACTAGCATCCCACCACAATGTGGAAAGGGCAAATTTGCAGTCCTCAGATATACAGAAATACTGGTAACTAGCATCCCACCACACTGGGAAGGGGCAAACTGCCACTCCCCAGAAATACAGAAATACTGGTATCCAGCATCCCACCACACTGGGGAAAGGGCAAACTCTCAGTCCCCAGAAGTACAAAAATATTGGTAAATAACAACCCACCACACTGGGGAACAAGCAAACTCCCAGTCCCCAAAAATGCAGAAATACTGGTAACCAGTATCCACCATAAGAAAAAAACCACAACAGCGAAGGTAATAAATGGATTCTTTACTTTCACCACAGGATCTGGTACCTTGGCCTTTTGCTTTCAAGGATACATACAACAGTATGAATTCTACATTTATCCCAGGTTCTCTCATTAATTATTCAATTATTTAATCATCCTATTACCCTTACATTTCTTAAAATATCCCATTACCTTAAACAATTTTTAAATGACACATACTTGCTTCATTAAATTATACAAAATCTAACTTCACTTTGTATCCTAATACATTTATTACACAAATGTTCAATATAAAAATATTTTCTTCAAATACAGCTGTACATATTAATAAATACATAATATAATTTATTTAAATGTGTATAAATATGAACAGTTTAAACATAATCTACCTCCAAGTTTAACCCTCTGGGTGTCATTTTACTTTCAAGCACATTTAATTTCTGTTTACGCTCACCATTTTTCACTTGAAATGGTCTTGCCAAAACACTAAAGAAGAAAGTGGAATCATCTCCCCCATGTACTTTACAAAAATGATCTGCCACAAGTCTCTTATAATTTTTATTCCGAATATCTCCTAAGCGTTCTAAAATTCTAACTTTGACAGCTCTTTTTGTTTGGCCTATATGCCATTTTATTTTCTCACATCCACATCCAAAGGCATACACTACACCACATGAACTACAAGTAAACCTATTCTTACTTGTAAATTTAAGTCCATTAATTAAACTACCTGAAATATTTCTAATTTTCTGACAAGCCCTACATTTTCTACAAGGAAAAGAACCCATAGTTCTATTTTCTGAAACATGTAAAGGCTTAGGTTCATAGGTTCATAGGTTTATACTAGGCTATCTGCCCTAAGGCATTTATAAGCCTAGCCCAAAGTTTTGTGGCTTACGCCATCCCTTATGTTAAAAAATATTGTGCCCATTAGTTTGTTTTGCCTCTGTCCAGCAGTGACACAGAGATGATTCCCGGGGTAAACCTACGATCTCCCATCCACCGGTCAAGATTTCTCTTGAACAGAGCCAGCGAGGTGCTCTGCCTCACATGGACCGGGATTTTATTCTACAGCATAGGGAGTCTCTGAGTGACAAATCTATCCCTCCAGCATGTCTTATTTATATCCGTGCTAAGGTTTAAGTCGCTTGCTCTAGTGGATCTGGTAGATTTGATTTTTTTGAGGTGGAGCATGTCCATTAATTCCGGGTTGGACATGGCCTTGTATGTCAGGCACAGGTCACCTCTGAGCAGACGGTATGCAACTGAATAGAGCTGGAGTTTCTTCAGTCTGGCAGCATATGACAGATTTTGGAATCCCTTTATCCTTTTGGTGAGGAACTTTTGGGGTCTCTCCAATTGCTGCAGGTGTCGGGTGAGATACATCCCTAATGGGGCATTGTACTCGATCATTGGTCTGATAAGTGAAGAGTACAGGGGAACAATGACCTCACTTGATCTGGATGTGAATCCCTTCATGATCAGGTGGGCAATGTAGAAGGTCTTTCTAACCACTTTAGCAATGTGAGTGTCAAAAGAAAGGCCACTGTCAACCTGGGTCCCCAGGTCCCTGATAACCTCTTCTGTGCTTAGTGGATTGCCACCTATATGGTAGCTTGGGGTTACCTTGTTTTTCCCGGAAAGTATGACTATACATTTTTGGCATTTAACTTCAGGCCATGGCTCTGGCACCAGCTATCATTTTCCGTGAGACCCTCTGAAGGATATCTGTGTCCGATGTACTTTCCACTATGGCCAGTTTGCAGTCATCTGCAAACTTTGTCAGCCATAGTCCTCCTATTTGCCTGTACTTCTGAGAAGTAGATGCCAAACAACAGGGGCCAAGGACTGAGCCCTGTGGGACACCACTTGTGACGGCTTGGAGTCTGACATGGTGCCAGCAACTCTGACCCTGTGGGTTCTGTCCTTTAGCCAGTTTGCAACCCATCTTGTGACATATGGGTTTACATTTAAGCTGGTAAGTTTCTCTATAATACCTGAGTGGGGTATTGTGTCGAAAGCTTTGCAAGGTCAAGGTAGGCTGTATGGACTGCCTTTCCTCATCAATGGCCTTGGTGACTGTTTGAAGAAGTCGACCAAGTTCAAAAGGCATGATCTGCCCTTGACAAAGCCAAACTGGGTCGGGTCCAATGTCTGCAAGTCCCCTATGTCTTTGTTTATGAGTTCCATTATGATCCTCTCCATAGCTTTGCAGACCAGGCTTGTTAAGCTTATGGGGCAGTAATTACCAGGGTCGTAGAGGCACCGCCTTTGTGGAGTGGGACCACAGTTGCCGTCGCCACTCCTTGGGCATGTATCCTGTGGTAAGGCTAAGATTAAACAGCTGCCTTATATGCGGGTTTAGTTCCTCATTGAGTTCATGTAGCACACAGGGGACACCATCCGGTCCCATTGATGCTGTGTTTTAGCTAGAGAGCAGCTTTACCTGCATTTGAGATGTCTGGGAGGCTACACTCCGCTGGGATAGTTATCTCTCCTTTTGGGAGAGGGGTGAAGTTTGCACTGAACCTGTCCGCCAGTATGTTGGCAATGTCTGTGGGTTCAGTGATTTTTGTATCATTTTGGACTAATTCTGAGCATATCTGGGAGATTCCACCCAGGTTTCTAACATAGCTGAAGAAGGTCTTATGATTGTCTTTTGAATCTATGGCAATTTTTCTCTCAAAGTTGGCCTTGGATGATTTTATGAGTGCTCGTATTTATTTACTAATAATGATCAAGGGTGTCTTCTCTTTTATGGATTTTGCTCTATCATGTAACAGCTTTCTCCTCTTATTGTAAAGTTTGTTTATGGCTGGGGTCCACCAGACTGGACGTTTGCCCTTGGTGGAAAGAGTCTTGGTTTTATTAGGGATTGCCTGATCCATGCAGTCCTGGAGGTGTTCGTAGAAGGCATTTGTAAGGGCTTCCGCAGCTTGGGTTGTGGTTTCCACTGGCTCGGGGCCTTGAAGGATACCACACCAGTCTTGAGTAGTGTGAAGGTTGCTTTAGAGAAGTTCTTCACTGTGGTCTTTTGTTTGGGGTGGGGCGGGATGTGAATTTCCAGTGAGATTAGTTTATGATCTGATCTCACCAATGAGGGATATACTTCCGGTGTGGAGCATTTTGTCCCCATGTTTGTGATGATGAGATCTAGTATATTTTCTCCTCTTGTGGGAACGGTGACTAGTTGTTCCATGGCATTTGAATTTATGAACTCCAGGAACCTTTGGGCTAAAAAGTTGGGGCTTGAGTAATGTTCCCAGTCTATATTCGGGTAGTTGAAGTCACCCAATATAATGGTGTTTGGAGATACATTTATACCCTCCAGTGTCTTCAGGAAGGCTGTGTGGGGTTCCTGAGTTTGAGAGGGTGGCCTGTAGCATGCTACAAATTGTAGCACAGTTTTTCCTATGGTTAATTGCACCTGGATGGTTTCCGATGCTTCGTGCGTTGCCACCAACCTGGAGGTGTGGGTATCCTTGATGAATATGGATACACCCCCTCCTTTTGTGGTGTGGTCCGGGTTTTGGGGCCAGAACGCATGATATGAGGTAAAACCTGATAGTGCCGGGGTGCTCTCAGGAGCCTTGAACCAGGTTTCAGTTACAGCGCAGACATCGATATTGTCCATACTGAGAAGGGCCTCGAGTGCGTGCATTTTGAGATTTAGACTTCTGGCATTGAGCAGCATTACCCTTAGTTTCTTCCCATTTTTGTTTCTAGGGTGGTAGGTTTAGAATTTGAGCCTTGCCTAAAAAAGGCACTATGGGGGTGGCAAGAGCCTTAGCCAATATCCGGAATCCCAGGGGTGACAGGTGCAAGTCGTCTCTTGCGAAGCAGCGTGGCTTGTCAAGCATGTCATCCCAGGCAGACAGACACTGGATCCCCTTTGAATGACACCAGAAATTAAGCCAATTGTTAAAGCTGATCATCTTGTCTCTATGTTGTGGCATTATTCTTGGTGAAGGAAGGATACTGCTCAGGGTCAGGGTCATACCTGCCTGGGCTACATAATCAGAGAGCTCCTCTATGTCTCTTTTCATGTAGTCCAGACAATTCTTTAAGGTTAGAATATCTTCCATATGAAAATTTTACCAAACCTGGGAATAAATCCCCAACTGTCTCATCTAAGCATATTAAATGCCATGGACCTAATATCAACTCTCTCATGATTGGTGAAAAGGATGAAAATTTTAAAACAAAATATATATCATGCCCTTGATATGTAGGGTTCAAATTTTGATTCATATTTTTATTTACTATTTGCCTTCTATTTCTGATTTGAAGCCTTTCACCTGTTAGTAGGTTCTTCAAATCACAATCCAAATTTTCTCTATCATAACCCCTTGCCAATA